>NC_045716.1:11954214-12254214 GCF_009834535.1 Camelus ferus | reverse complement strand
AAAATGACAATGAGTTTTCAATCAGTAAGCACTGAGTTGGTCCAGTGACATACAAAACATTCAGCAAGGAGCTGTAGTAATATCAACATACACAAAGACCCTCACAAAGAAGAATTTCCAAGAGAATTATATATGCCTATTCTAACAAGGTTTCAGAATCTTTTATAATGCTTAGTTTAAAATAATCTTATAACAATGATTTTCTTATATAAAACTTTTCTTCAGTAAAACACTACTCTGTGCAGAACACCAAATGACATGTCTATTGGAGCAGTTTGGCTGACGTTCCTCTGTTTTAGAAATGTAAGCACTCTCCTTTGTCTCTCAATAGTAATATGAGGTGCACAATATTCACTAACTTTAAATACAACCCAAATATTCAGAACATAGATACAGTTTCTAACATATTTGTTGCTGAATTTCAAGGAACAAAATGTATATGAAACTAGTCAACATAGAACAGTTTTATGAATAATGTTTTATATACATGAGAATGCCAAAATAAGTTTAAACCACAAAACATATTCAACATAAAATGAAATCATCACTCTATTTTCAATCTACTGAAATCTAAAAAGAAAGCTATGCTCCTTATAATTTAAGGAAATCATTATATTAGCTTCTGATTAAAGTTTAATATATTTAATGATAAGAGAATTCTTATCTAATAAAAGGACAGAAAAAACAATTCCTAGAAAAAAGCTCTCTGCAGTTACAAGATGCTGCTAAGGACTTTTCGACAAATTATTCTTATGGAACAAATTTTTGAATCATAAAATTATAACTCCTTAGTTTTCCAGGATATCCTCCAAGATGCAACATGAGCCCCAAGGTTAGTACCTACTTTAAAAAGGGCCTGGACTGATGGTCTATATGAAAGTCTGTTGCTTCTTTCCTATAAAATAAAGTGACAATAGTTAAGAATTATGTAAGGAAATTATTTTAGCTAACATTAATAAAGATGAAATTCTCTGACCAATATGTGAATTGATTAATGATTTTTCAAATATTCTGCTCAAATCCCCTCTCTTTTCAAATTTTTTGCTAGCATGGATTTCTATGTTAAGATGTAAAATTAAAATGAATATAAGAAGCCATATTTACTCTATTACTCATGTTCTTATCTTCCTTTTCACTGGCATCTTCAACATTCTAAAAACACATCTGACCAATAAGAAATATTTGTTTTTTAAAGTTCAAATAAGTTACATCAAAAAATGCAAAGCCATCTTCAATTCAAAATTTGTCACTTCCTTCTACAGGCTTTAAACTTGAGAGGTTAGCCTAGACTTCTAATTTAATAGTTATAATTTTCTGTCTTAGCTGGATTGCTCCAAAAAGACTATATACTTGTGTATTTAAAAAGTGCTTGACAAATCATGCATACCACTGCATTCTTACTAGTTATTAATGTATTTTAAAAATGAACGGTTGAACTAACACCCTCAAAAAAAAAGTAATATGGAGATATTCAGAAATCTCAATTACGGACAAGAGGGATTTATTTTTTAAATTTATATTCCCACAGCTATAGAGACTATGAAAGGATAATGGGCTTTTAAAATGATTAGCTGAAAAGTCTAAATCTCTAATCAAGTACCTCTCTTAAACTTGTACAGCTTTCTCAAAGGTTTTAAGCTGAGTTCACAGAATGTGACAAATTATGTCAACATCAACTACTTTTTAAAGTAGCAAATTAAAGTATCCTCCAACAACTTTCAGGCTTGATAATTTACCACACAATGCTTTAAGATCTCAAAAGATCTCTATTACAAAATGAAATCACGTAATAAGCTGTATCAGGCTATTCTTTTATTCAAACCAAGTGTAATAAAATATTCTCTTTGGCTAGGAAGAGATTATGAAAGTAAATTATGTAAATAAAGAAAATAAAATTCATCCCAAGAAATGGAAGGGGGAGAAAATCCATCTTTTTAGAGCCTATTATATGCCAACATTAAATTATTTTATTAGCCTATTATATGCCAACATCAAATTATTTTATTAGCCCTCCCAATACATAGAAATAGGTATGATCACCTTCATGTTACATATGAAAATAATGAAGTTCAGCATGATTACCTAACTCATCCAGGTGAAAGTGCTAGTAAGGGAAGAGGGACAGGGAGATTTGAACCCAGATGTCTGATTGCAAACCTCTGACTGCTTATGCCCTTTCTATTACCAACTTCAGGAAACAAAAATTCTGGACGGTAAGGAGAAGAATTCACAAAAAAGATATGGATATACTATTCTGCAGCCTAAAATGAGGTAACACCAAATGTCTGAAAAACTCATGTGGGGAGGATTTTAGAAGTTAGCGATGAGACTATTAATACAGCCAATTCTAAAATTTAACTACTAAAAAAAGGAAAATCAAAATCTTTAATATAAAGGAAAAGAAAAATCTTAATTACTAAAAGTATTTCATTGTTTTTTTCTAATGTCACTGACCCCACAGTATTTCCATTCAAAATCTATTATTGAAACCAAGAGAGAGTTTATGAGTTTTTTTCTCATTGTTATTTAATTGCTCCCTTTAAAAGTTCAGATGGAGAGAAATATTAACAAGTGCATCACCACCCAGAAAAGTTTTGTTTTGTTGTGTTTGTATAAAGAAACTCACCATTCTCTCACAAAGAGCTATTAATTCTTTTACGAAATATTTATTTAATGTCTACTCTGAATCAGGCACTGATTCAAGAACTAGAAGTACAAAGTCAGATGGAACTCAGCTGCTGCCTTTCAGATACTATCATGACGCAGGAACTGAAATTTGAGTAAACAAATTTAGAAAGGGTTTAAGCATTGGGAGATACTCCTCCGTGGGTCTCTGGCACTCCTGACACGTCCTATAGGGTAGGCCCAGAATGCAAGGCCCCAGCCATTCTTTATCCTAGCCATGTCCTGGAGTTATGTTTCCTGTGGGCAACATTGAGGGATGAGGTCATGTCTCTTCGGTACAAAGAGCAGGCTTGTTTACTGCTTATTAATGAAACAGTGGGTAACTGCAGTTCAGCGCTCCTCAGCTGTGATGCAGTCAGCTGTGTCTACAGCATCCACCCAGGGCCCACATATTATTCCCATGGGACATGAAGGCAAGGGGAACCAAGAGAAACACGAAGTTCATGCGGCTTGCTGAACCATAATTAAGTCCTTTGTCTCTGACTCAGAAGTCTTGCGTCTTCTGCTGGCATCCCTGAGAATAAGAGACTAACTTATTAGCTTTCAAATTGGGTAAAATCCAAGCCTAGACAGTAATATTAGTACAGATGTATGAGGTGCTATAAACAATGTAAAAAGCAGTGAGTTTTCTTGGGCATCTTTACTGTGGGAAGTTTGGTGCCAAATTATCAAGCACTGGAAGTGCAGAGACATAAAAAATTATTTTAATCTCACTAAAACTATTCAAAGTCCTCTCTAGAGATCAGTCTCATTGCCTGCTATAAGGGCAAGCATTCTCAATTGAGACAGAAATAGAACAAAGTTAACTGTACTTATAAAGGATCATGACCTTGGTTTCTACTAAATAATGATACCCCTAGTACTATACTATTACTACTACTAGCTAACATCTGTATACACTTACTATGTGCCATGGCTTTTCAAAGCACTTGACCTATATTAAACTCATATAACCCTCAAAACAACTTTATGATACAGGTGTTAGTATAACCTCCGTTCTGCAGATGAAGAAACTGAAGCACAGAGATAAGCTGTTCAGAATCACACCCCTCGTAAGCGGTGCAGTTAGAAGCAATCTCGCTCTGGAGTCTGTGCTCTGAAATAGAAGCCTCCTGCCTTCCTAGAAAGTAAGCCAACTGGGAGATCTTACATAGGGGAAAAATTCAAGGTAAGATGTGTCATTGTTGGGGTAAACTGAAGATGTTTTCTTAAAGTTTCTAGAGATCAGACTTATCAAAGCTGCATTGAGCATCTACTGCTATTCCTTGTCCCAGTTCTCACAGACAAAAAAGCAACTGTCCCATGGAAAAGATATCCAGGAATAGCAGCGATAAGACATCTAACTAAAAACAAACACGAATCAGTGGAATAACATAAGAATAACGTAAGAATCAGGGGAATAACATTAGTTGGGTCCAGCTCTGCCTAAAAGCTGTATTAATGCCCCTACCTAAAGAAAGGTAAGTCTTATTTTCACTAAGTAACATTGAAAGTATCTGTTCAGATAGAACAGCTTGCTTTTCAGAGCAGTAAAATATGTATATCAACCGATTATACATACTGGGAGGAACTAAATATACATATTTCCAAATGCATCACTTTGGATAATCTCAACAGTAACAATCCCTTGTCAAATAGAATAGAATATTTTTATCATTTTTGTACTAACATTTCTTCTGTCGTTTTTGTACAATGTGTTATACTTGTATATTAAGAGATTATAATTATCAAACATGGGTGTTACAAAAGCAGATGGGGTTAATATCTAATGAATAGTTAATAGTATAACCTGACAACTCCTACTTGCTTTGAGTTCAATCATTATTTATGCATCTGATTCCCCGCTGTCTTATACTTTCTCATTCTAATAAGATTACTATTCTATTCTTTGTCACTCTGTGGAAGTTTAATTTTAAGCAATGACATGACATATAGATGATTTTTTTTTTAAAAAGGAACTAGACGTTACATAACTGAAAATGATCAAAAAATTTACCTTGAAAGTGTCATCATTTTGAGTTTGGTTAGAGTAAATCCAGCTTTGTTTATTATTTCAATTATTTCTCCAGCTTTTGGCACTGCATCTGGTTTAATCAGGGCTAATGTTCTGTAAAGAAGAATAAGTTTAAAAATAAAAATGGTTCAACAGTTTTTACTTATAACTCCCAAGCAGTGGTAGTTTCCTTAACAAATCATCCTAGATCATCACACATCAAAGTTAATTATAAAGAAAAGTGTATGAATGGTCTCAAAAACTTATACAAAGGAAGTTTACTATTTTTTCCCCAAGAAAATCAAAATTAGGTACCCAATCTATAAAAATAATAAAAGCCTAGAGGAAAGAAAGTTAAATTGTTATTTTAAATATGCCCACATTAGAAAACACAAGTGTTTAAAATTTCTACTTCTTAGAATATGTTTTATAAAAGAAGCCAATTCTCTAAAAAGTTGCATTAAATATTACGAGCTTGAGTTTTGGTCTCTTAAATTTTAACATGTGTATGCTATGCAGTCAGTTCAGCACCGATGTGGAAATAATTATCAATTCTTCTCTATTAACACTTTATTCATAGCATGAATGATGTACAAAGTACCAAATGTCTGCTTATCCCGACAAAGTGTATGGCTAGTGAACATGATGCTAACTTTTAAAATTATACTTTTCTCTAAAAGGATACATCAGAGCTATGCACTCTCCCCTCTGAAGCCACAGAAGAAATAGTTTTTGGAGATGGAGATCACCTGAGTGTCCTCATTTTACTAACAAGGAAATGAGGCTCAGAGAGGTAACTCTGCAAAGGTCACACGGCTGGTCTGTGTCACCTTAAGGACAGAACACCCAGCTCATAAGACTCTGGGTCTGTGCTTCTTCCACACCACAAGTGTCACTGTTAACATTAGTAACAGGGAGCATCATCACAAATCCTCAAAACTAATGCTTGCAAATGCAAGATAAAATCAGACTAGTTGCAGTAATTGAGTTTATATGGCACACAAAATGAAAAAATTCCTGCCACTTTCCATCATTTTCAATAGCTCTGACACACTGACATTAATTCAAAGAACCCATAAAAGGAGAATGGTTGGCCTTTTCATAATGGATTTTTTCACCAATGAGACAAAACTTAGCTAAATATATAATGATATAAATATCCTCAGTTAAATACATAATGATATAAGTATCCTTATTTACAGTTGGTTGTAACTTACGGCTGGCTTTTAAAACTTTAAAATAACAGGCTGTTCATCTTGGTCTGTTTATTCAAGCCCTATCAGACTTTTTTCTTTATTTTGAAGCAAGTGAGTCACTTATAGCATTTTATATGGCTTCACTGAAGATACAATTAAAACCTGTCACTTTTTAAGCTCACGTTGTTTAAAATTATAAAGCCAAATCATGACTGTTTATTCTAAACTCTGGAAAAATTTTCATGAGCCATAGCGCTTAAGAAAATATAAAACATCAGCAGCGAACAAGATGCGATGTGAAAAATAGAAAACTGACAGAACTTAGTTTAAAACACAGCGTCATTTTCTCCTTAAATGCCTACAGGAGATAAAGCATTGATAACTAATTACTCTGTGTTCCTCTGTCATGTCTTCACTGCTTACTTGTTCAGTAGATAACAGTTGAAATGTATTTGAGGGAAAATTAGACAGGAATCAGGAATCAAATGTGTTATTTAAAAGCAAACACAGCACACGAAGAAAGTAAAGGACAACAAAAATATCTTAATAGGACTGCTGTTATCTATCGCTGCATTTAACAAACCACCCCAAAACGTAGTGACTTAAAACCCCAAGCAGTTTCTCAAGAGTCTGTAGGTTGGCTGGGTGGTGGTTCCACCTGGGATCGATCACACAGCTGCACTTGCTGGTGGGTCAGTCAAAACAGCCAGGCTTCTCTTTTGTTGAGGCCTCAAGAAACCAAACTGGCAAGGAAATGGATTCTCCCCTAAAACCTCCACAAAGTGCAGCCTTTGCAACACCTTAATCTCAGCCTGCGAGGACTGTGTTGGGCTTCTGATCTGTAAGACTGTAAGATAGTAAATTTGTATTGTCTAAGGAACTGAGTTTGTGGTAATTAGTGATGACTTCAACAGAAAACTACAGAAAGAAAACTAAAGAGATGACAAACACCTGAACTAACAAAAAAAACAGCAAGAAAAATAGAAAAGCAGGAAAGCAGTAAAATAGTAGAAATATACACAATGGTAATAATACAACATATAAATGTACATGTACTAATCTTACCAATGAAAATCTGGAGGTTTTCCAATCTGGAGGTTACCAATGAAAATCTGGAGGTGATCCAGAATAATTTCCCCATCTCAAGGGCTGTAATCTTAATCAAATCTGTAAATTCTCTTTACCATGCAAGGTAACTATTGGGCTGCACCCCGCAGGGCCTGCAAGCCTTGTTGTTGCCCAGCCTCCAGACAGAAGAAAGAGCCCGGAGACGAATACATAAGCGGTTTATTGGACAGAAGAATCTCACACAAACTGTCCTGGAGCGATACCGCGAGCACCGCCGCATGCAGCACCGTGCGCGGCAGACCGTGGGTAGGACGCCGCAATCCTTGCAGTTCACGGGAGGAGGCTCCCATTTACACGGGAATTGATGTCAGCTGGGCCCATCGGTTAACCAGGGACTAATTAAGCCTTAATTAAGAGAATTGGATAATCATGTGAATGAAGCAGGGCCTGGTCAAGCAGAGGATGCAGAGAGAGAGCAGCTTTCTTCAATGGCCTTGACCACACCATAACATATTCCTAGGTTCCAGAGATTAGGACGTGGACGTCGTTGGGCAGCTGTGATTCTCCCTACTGCACTCCCTACTGGTTTCGAGTTCATATGCTATTTGTCTAGTGGTTTGCTGTGAAACTTTCACACTTATTTAACTTAAAATTTTTTAAGTTGTATGGTATCTTAAACCCTTTACAAAGAGTTCAGAACACTTTAGCTCCAATATTCTCTTCCAACTTACATAGCTTCACTGTTGCTTTGGAAATTCAGTTTTTTGCCTGATATTAGACATCTTTTTTTTTTTTTTTTTTTTTTTGGTACAAGTGATATTTGCTTGGATTTACCTACAGATTTCTTGATAGTAAACAGAGGAAGGAATCTTAATTTTTCCCTGGGAGCTTAATAATGAGAAGGCATTTTTCACGGCATTATTTGAAATGCAGTTATGCTGTCGTTGGAAGTATGTCATCAATAGTAAGCCATCTCGGACAATGAGACCATAAGTAAGTAAAGATGAGAAGAAGATTAGGGGGATGAAATCTTAGCAAGGCCTTGGGAATTGAACTAAGGTCTTACTTAAATGCATTTCAGTGCCTTCTAACTGCCAAAACTCAATGCTGGCCACTGCTCACCCCCACCTCGGAGGGCATGTAAAGTAACAGTAATTGGTATTGAGGGAGTAGTTTCCCAAAGGCAAGAGCAGAATTGAACTAACACCCGTATTCGTCTGGTCTTCTCCCCTGAGAAGTAGCCTTGGTCTACTCAAAACTGTTAAGACAATTGGCTTAAAGAAATAAAACTCCAAAAGCAATGGAAACGTGTACCCTTGCTCCTCTTGAGTAAACGTGCTTCTACTCCATTCCCAGGAGAGGGCGCCCTCTCTCCACCCCCTTCATCTGCTCTTCAGGCCGCAGATAAGGGTGTCTGGTTGCATGTGGTCCTGCGTCTTCTCTCTCAGAACTGCAGGCCCTCCAGCAGGGCATAGTCTGTAGTTCTTCCCCTGCTTCCACAGCTTACCTGTTTCCTTGGGTCCTTCATGCCTGACGGGGCCTCAGTGATGTTGGAGGAAAAGAGAAAGGGCAGATACCTTTGGGGAAATTGCTGGTAAACACCACAGTCCCTTACTCTTCTTTTTGATTCCTCCCGCCTCCGGGCGTTTCTTTTCCCTCCCCTCTCCCCACTTCTCTCCCATCCACTGTTCTCCTGTTTGGTATCTTAAGGCCTGTTTCTCAAACTTTTCCCCCAAGGCACCCTTAAGAACTGAGTGGACACCAAGTCATCACTGCTGACTTCCATTTATCTTTTTTAAAAAAGAGTGTGGGTTTTTAATTCTACTCCACATTATTTTAATATTTTAAAAAATGCTTCAAACCATTTACCTGAATCTAAATGTAAACCTAGATTACGTTAAGTTGATGCTTACGGAAGGTGGACCACAGTTGCCTGGGTGGTCTGAGAGCATAGTCTGAAGCCCCCAAAAGCCTCCCTGCACCCCAATCCCGCCAAAAAGGCAGAGGCCAGCACCTGTAGGGAAGCCAACCTCTCTCTGGCGCTCTGTCTCCTATGATCAATGGGCAAGTGTGCTGTCAAGGTTTGATCTGCAGATCTCTCTCTCCCTCAGGCGGGCCGCAAAATACAGATTGGGAAGGAGTGAGGGCAGGGAGTGGGGTGGAGAAGTAGGAATAGGAACAAAACTTCAACCATTCTCAAAGTTGGCTTATACCAGGCAGCCTAAATAAAACCAGTTTGCTTCTGGTACCTGTCAGTGTTTCACTGGTTAATAATTTGGAGGGGAGAATGGAGACTAACTGAACTCAAGAGATAAGAAGCTTGAATGATGTCTTTACATCTGAACAATAGAACCATGAAGCATCAATTCATTACTGTCTAAAATTAAAATCAAATACTCTAATTGACAACTAATAACATTATCCATTTGATTTGAGGAGCTTTATAAAGAGAATATAAAAATTAATTGAGAGTTGATCTTTTGTTAAGTTCTCTTACCACAAAAGAAAAATCAATATAAAAAATAAGGGGGCAGGAGGAAACTTTTGGAGGTGATAGACAAGTTTATATCCTTGACTGTGGTTATGGTTTCACAGGTATATACTTATCTCCAAACTCACTGAGCTGTATGCATTAAATGTCTACAGCTTTTTGTATGCTAATTATACCTCAATACAGTGATTTTTAAAAAGAGAGAGAACAAATGTGCATCAAATGTCAGATTTCTACAGTTAACGGGAATTAGAAAGCTGAGTCTAGTTTGTGAGCTTAATTGAATCACACAGAATTATCTCAATAAGTGCCTCAAAATTAGCAGATGAGCACCATGAGGATCAACTTTACTCCTCCCTCTGACTACAGACTTTACTCCAGAAAGCAAGTAGCTGAGTATGATAAATATAACAGGGAGGTAATTAGCTCATAAATTTTCCTTGACAATATGCAAAACTGAGAACTAGGCTAAGTTATAATCATTACATAGAAGCTGCTTCTACAAGACTATGGTAGAACTGCATGTATTTCTTGATACGCCTACTTTTTTGGTCACTTAAATAAGACAGTATATTCTAAAACTCTTGAATTCTGAAGTTTATTTAAATCACCCAAATGGTTGCTGGATTTTTCCCACTTGCAGTTAGGAAAAGGATCAGAAGAGAAAAATGGTGAAACAATTTAAGTCAGTAAAGATATAATGCTGCACATCTTTTAATTAATTATATTTATAAAGCCCACATATTTAAAATCTGTCTTCACATTCTCTGTTCCTCTTGCTTTTAAATCAGTCCATTCAATAGTACCTACCAACATATTAATTAGAGGTTTAGAAAGAGAATGAGTTTTAGAGTCAAACACAAGATTTACTGGCTTCCCTTCACTTTGTAGCTGTTTGACTATGGCCAAGTTACTGAACTGTTCTGTAAAATGGACTCAACAACATTCACTGTAGACAAATCAGAGTTAATATATATGTTATAATTGTTATAGCTATTATTATTTTATTCAGATTGGGTCATACGAGTAACCCTGTCTCCCTAATTCATTTATTTTTGCTAATGTAAATGAAAACTGGAAGTAGTCCTGAACTAAGAGGCATATGCAAAGTGCCTACCACAGTGATTGGCATATAGCATGTGCTCAAAAAAATTAAAGCTATAAGTACTCATCACTTATAAATAAAGTGTAGTTGGTGTTTCCTTAACCCATAGGCTTTTACCAGATCTTTTAACAATGAGATTCCTACTTATCTAACATTCTATTTTTTTTTTCCTATTTCAAAATTATCCTGGGAACCTTTGGTTTTCCTTTTTTATGAGTCATTCACTACCCCGCTGATCCATCACCACCTGTGTACCAATACCCACACTGAGCATCAAACCACCTCGAGAATTATAAAGAGCTTGTAAAGTAGTCACTACAGGGAGGAGACTTAGATGTTAAGTAATCATCTGGTTATTTGGGTGGCAAACCTCAAAAAATAGTTTGATAGATTTTTTTTTCCTAAAGAATTACATAGTTTTTGGAGCTTTTTTAATATATAGCCTTACCTTCCACCAGTGATCCCTATTTTTCATTACTGTAACACTCACTCCACAAATGCAAAGCATCCCCCAAGTCAGCACATACAATATAATATAAGCCACAGAAACCAGAGCCAAGAAAGATGACCAAGCAATTAAAATTGCATTTCAAATATAGTTCATGTTAGACTCAGAAAGCTGCACCCTCATAAATGTAGAGATTGAAAACGAAAATTTCATTTTAATAATAATGAAAATTGACATTCAGAAGAAAAAAATTATTACAAGTCTTTTTTATTCTGGATAGCCTGATTTTCAGCTACATCTGTAACTTGTTTTGTCCCTCTTCTAAATCAAAACCAAGGAAAAGTCAGAGTGACAAGTGTAGCTTTGACAAACAATGAAGAGAGGAGGCCAGAGAGACACACAAAGGCACCAGGCTACAGTTTCTCCGCTTCCCAGGAAGAACCACATGCAATGAGAGGGAGGGAAGGAGGCAGGGAGGCAGCGGGCCAAAAGCGCCTCCCCTAGACACAACAACTGTTTTCAAGGATGTAAGCTCATTCATTCAACAAATTTTTGTAGGGCATTCCCTCTGAATAATTCACTGTTTGAGGCATCACTACCATGGTCTTTAAGGATGTAGTTTTGATTCCAAAACAGATTTCAGTTTCTCTGTATCACAATTTTTTAATATATTTTTTCTTTTTGCAACACTCATATATTCTGTCTTCAATTGATCAGTCACTATTTACCAGACATATATTATGTCTGTGAATAAAACTAAAAAATAGACAATATATATTACAAACAACCTAGACAAAAATATGTTCGTCAACTAGCTCAAAGGCCATCATTTAAAAACAGGGAGGAAATGAAAAAAAGGGAAGTGTAGATATTAAATTTTAAATTGTTATTCATTGGTTCATTCAGCTCACACAGATAAGGTGCTTGCAATGTGTGAGAAGAAGTGCTAGACGCCACAGGAGACGTAAAAATGAACTGAGACGGAAAGAGGGCAACTATTTTGCAGGTCCTATCCATTCTCCTGTGGTTAAATCCTCCCATTCTTGATGCAAACGCTGGGCTTTAATCTTGCCTCTCCTCTGTGATCTTTAGCAAGTTACCTAACATCTCCAAGCTTCAACTTCTCCATCTGCAAAGTGGAGCTAATAATAATATTATTAGCTTCTGTATTAGGTTGTTGTGGGGCTTAAATAAATGGTGTGGACAAATCATTTTAACACAAGGCCTGATACAAAAATAGCTAACAGTTATTAAGGCTTATCGTTACTACTCTTGCTCTACTTATGTTAATCTTACTCTTCCTTCCTTTTCACACCTATTGTCACCATCCTAAATCAGGCTATTTTGCTACTTAAATTAAAAAAAAAATTTTAAGCACCATGCAGAACAATGGGCTCTTCCCAGTACCTAACCTTCACCTGTTCCTTTGTCTGTACTCATTCCTCTGACCAGCATTTCTCTGACTTGAGCCAACTAGGTAAAAACTCAATCTATCTTTCATGAGTCTGTCAAACACCTTCACAAAGCCTTCCCTACTCTTCTACAAGAAGTAGCTTTATTTTATTCCGAGTTTCCATTGACTTATGGCACTCACTACTTTCCCCCCCATAAGCCACGTGTATCCTACACAACAAGAGTTACTTGTATTTTCAGTTCCCAATCAGAAGAACGATGAGGGTGTCTAAAACGTTTGTATTTTTCCCTCCCGAAAACAATCGCTGCCTAGGACTATGGGCATCACTTTCTTACCTGAGTGAAGAGCAAATCACAGTCTGCTCCACAAAATTCTAAATAGTCATAATACTGAATTGTATCACTGAAAAATATCTACACTGTAAAAACACAAGGTAGCAACAAGAAATCAGACTTTGGTACCAAGACAAAATATTTTAAGAATGAAAAAACAAGGATTGTATAGTTGTTTTCTTACTTTTCTTTCCTACTGCCCAACTGGCGAGCTGTATACTGATCCCCATAGTCAATTAGCACCAGTTGACGAGAAAAGACATTCACTTTGTTGCCTATAAATAAATCTTCCAAGTGAAGGTCTTCATATTTGGTTCGCTTTAAAAAGGTGCGATGATTCTTTACATCATGCTGGAACCAAAAACAACAATAAAACAAATCATTATCAATAGGGAGGGTTAATTTATTATAAACTAGGAAATAGTTCTTAATTCTGCTTTATTAAACATACGTTACATTCTGTTTTATTTTTGCTACAAATACAAATCATAATTTCTTTTATAATTTCAGTCTTTCCTAGTCTAATCCAGTAATAACATAAAATTTACAAATTTAATACTTTTAAAAACCCTGAATAGAAGCCTCTGTTTATTGCCAAATCATTTCAGCAAATTAGTGCCTATGAAATCCCAGAGAAATTCCAAATTTCTGCTTCCTTGCCTACACAAAATCCCAACACCAAATAGATCCACCTGCAAAAGGGGTTGCCAATGAAGGGACACAAAGAAATAAGTGGAACTCTTTTAACTCAATCTTCCCCAATTTGACTTTTTGTAGAGATTAACAGTATTCAACAGTGGTGACATATTTAGGGACATGATAATCTTTGCTATAACCACTTACTGACTGTTGCTTAATCAAAAACATAAATAATCCCCCTTCAGTTTTCTAACAACAACAAAAAAACTCTGCTAGAAATAAAGGCACAAAGTTATCACCTTGTATCAGAATTATAATACTCAAATAAAAAGAATCCCCAAGATAAAAAGAATGCATTTTTAAAAGCAACTATTAAAAAAGGCAATCCTATTCCTCTCCCTATCCTACCTTCACTCCATTTGCCAACCTTGAAGCAAAGAAAGGTTCACTTACCATTTCAACAGATCCATCCTCTGGGTAAAATAAAAGCTCATAACGTCGAAATAGTGAAGCATTTGGATCATACCACTCTGCAATGAAAACGAATCTTTCACTATGAGTCTGCATAGAAAGAAAGAAGTATTTTAAAATAACATGTAAAATATAATCATTCCTGTAGAAATCATACAAATTGAAATAATTACCAAAAATTTGCAACAAACAGATCTATTACTTATTATACTGAAGAATTCTGCAACAATAAATCAATTATCAATATACCCTCAGAAATATTTCCTAATTTCTTATTAAATATCCTTAGATATCTCAAAGATGATTTATGGATTGCTTAATACTTCACAGCCATCCACTCATCCTGAGTAAATTGATAATTTTTAGAATATGAGCTCCTGATCTGAAGAATTCAGTCCTTCTGAAGGTAAGTTTACATAAAGGTAAAAAGACAATTGATAAACTAATATGAGAAAAAATTTCTGAGGCTAGCTCTCAGTTAACTGAGAAGTTTTAACTGTTCTAAATTTAAGAAACAACAGTATTAAAAAAGTGTTGTCATTCATATTATAGTAAGCACCTTCTCTCTGCTTAGTAATTTCACGATAGTTCTCTTTTTGTAGAAATAGTAGGAAAATGTGTTAGTCTAGGTCCTCCGAGAAGCAGACAAGATGCTAAGGCAAGATTAAACATGCAAGAATTTTATTCTTGTAAGAGAAATTCTGTACAGGAAATTCCTACAAGAGGAAGTTGGGAGGAAGGGATCCAGGGAAGGCTGACAGACTACAATACAAATCTGACCCTGAGAGAAGGCAGGCTGGGGGGAATCCTCCTGGATTGCGGTACAGTCTAAGGAAGGTTCAGCAAGACCACTGGGGAGTGCTCGAGCCAGCTGGCCCCCAGAGAGTTTCTTGCCTTCCAGGGATGGTCCTGCTTTAGTGTCCCTGCTTCTCTCAGTCACCGGCTGTGAGCAGCCCTAGGGAAGCCTGTCCTACATACAAAAGAGGCAGATTTCAGAGCACAGGAACTGAGGCCCTCTGGTCATCTAACATCTCTTTAATTGAAGATCTGTGAGGTGTGAATGAAAATGTGAGTCAAAGACTGGCCCTCTTTCCTTGACTATTAAGCAGTATTTCCCATCATATATGTTTTTAAAAATATCTTAGTCCCAAAGGCCCATCATTACAATAAGCCAATGAGGATGTAAGGAAGAAAGGAATCTAATGGTTTTGCTGCTAATTCTGGATTTAGCATCTGATTCTCTGGTTAGGGTAAAGGGATGGGTTCCTTTTATGTTAATAACTCACTTATAAATTCTAATAGTAGCATGTCTAGCTATACTTATGATTATAGTCATAAACTATAATGTAGATAAGTTTTTAAGACACTACTTTATTCTTCCTAAAATCATCCAAAAAGACACACTTAAACAATGCTTATTAGTTAAGAGGAAATAAAGGTAAAATAAGAGACTCACTGAATACAGACATGTGGTTGCCAGGGGGGTGGAGGGTGGGAAGGGATAGAATAGGATTTTAAAATTGTAGAATAGATAAACAAGATTATACTGTATAGCACAGGGAAATATACACAAAATGTTATGATAACTCACAGAGAAAAAAATGTGACAATGAGTGTGTATATGTCCATGAATGACTGAAAAATTGTGCTGAACACTGGAATTTGACACAACATTGTAAAATGATTATAAATCAATAAAAAATGTTAAAAAAAAAAGAGACTCACTATGACAAGCCTTTCTTCACTCATTACTTTTCATATTGATTCTTATAAATACAGTTTTTTTTAATTTAGGTTTCACTGTGCATTGTAGTACTGTACTCTCCTTTTAATACAAAAGTATTAGTAATTAGTTAAAATTTTTACTATCTATATTAAAATATTCATTCACTAAAAAAATCATTGAAATATTGTCTTCACTAAAATAAATAAAATTATGGAAGGGAAGAAATGATGAGACATCTAACTGAAGGCAAAAGGGCAAAGATAAGGAGGCAAATGAAAAACCACTGAAATTTAACACTGATTTATCCAGGCAGCCTAACCACAAAACCTGCTAATCATGCTCTTTAATTCTGAAGCAGGTAGTAGAATTTTTCATGATTCATCATCCAGAAAACAGCTTTAATACAAAGAAAACAAAGTGAGTAATTACTGTTTCTGGATGCCAGAGCAGCTTAGAGCAATCAACTGCTACTTTCCAAGAACAACTAGAAAACTAGGATATTTAAAATATATATATATACATATGTTTGATGACCTGGGAGAGCATCTAAGGCAGCCAGCTTTGATGATCCAGGATTCAGAAATATAGAAAGCTTACTGAAGTGAGCACAGCGTTCTTCATGCTGCTTGTACCTGAGGACATGTGCTGAGACTTAGATCAAGCTGGACAAGAGACTGAGAAGCCCGCAGAGGAAGGCTGTCAAGAAGCAGAGAAGCCAGCAGAGCTTTTGATGATGTCACAGGGGTAAGTAGACAAAAACTGGAATCTGGGCCCACCAAAGCAGCCAAGATCTGAGGGGCAAAGATCCCGGAGGAAAGGAAACCATAGAGAAGTGAGCTCAAATCTGTTTGTTCAACGGAGCTTTCAACAGCCTCAAAATTCTGGGGAGAGAAAAATGAGAGTTCAAACCCACCAAACAGGAGATCCCTGGTAAACAGACAGCCTTTCTGACTCTTGGAGCATTACATTCTAAAAGCCTGGGTAAATGAAAAGTAAACTGATGGTTACAAAGTTTGAGACAAGTTTTGTGTTCACTCAATGTTTAGTCCTTCACCGTACTGACATGGATTTCCCCCATTTTAGCTCTGCGCCTCCAGAAATGTAAATACAGCTTTCACACACAATGTCAAGCTTTCAGAGATAAACTACCAGACAGACCAAAAAAGACAACCAGGAGAAAAAACAGAAAATAGAAAGAAATCCATGAATAGCCTAGTTATTATCTTAAAAAGGCTTCAAAATGACAATGATAGGTATAAATATATATATGTCAAGATTAATAATTTCACCAGGAAGCCAGAATCTATTTTTTTAAGTCAAGCAGAAATTCAAGAATGAAAAGTAAATACCAACATAGCAACCTATAACTAGCAAAATTACCCTTCAAAAGTGAAGGTGAAATAAAGACATTTTTCAGACAAGCAAAAAACAGAAAAGTTATTGCCAGTGTACCTTCACTGAAAGAAACTCTGAAGGGAATTCTAAAGGAAAAAGGAAAATTATACCAGATGATTCAAGGAATAGAAGGACTGAAAAATAACAGAAATGTAAATATGTGGGTAAATCTAAATAAATAATGAATATACAAAATAGTAATAATGTCTTGTGGGATATTAAATAAGTAGAGTTTGAGTGCATGTCAATAAGAATATAAAGGATGTGAGGGGAAGACAATGTTCTTCAAACTATGCGAAGCCAAGAAAGTATCCCCTAATCAGTTGCTCAACCTGCTCTCAAATTCCAATTAACATCAGTGAAGAGAATCTCTCGTAAATTAATAGACAAACAAATTGGAGATGTTCTGTCCAATTTTTCACCCGCTGTTCTGTTAGAATGACTTTTCTTCATCTCCTACTGCTCAGCCAACTGGGAAACAATTCTCAAAATGTTTAGTAAATCAGTGCCATTCAAACTTTATGAAATGAATGATAATCATTAATCATGGCAATAACAACAATGCTGCTTTTTAGAGAACCTACTAAGTAGCAGTTTCTTTACATACATGATTCCCATTTGAGTCTCACAACAGACAATGCAGGTTGACAGAAACAGGGATACTATTTCATGGAAGAGGTCAGTAAAGCTCTGAAAGTTTGAACACTGGTCCAAGATTACACAGCAAAGAAATGAGTAAGTCAGAACTCAAAATTTGGTCCTTCAGACTTTGCGTACGTCACGTTTTATCCCATTAAACAGCTACTGCCTATATAAAATGATGCAAAAATCAGTGTTTAAAAGAAGTGTTCAGTCAGTGGGTCTAAACTAATGATGACCTGAGTTATTTAGCTACATTTCTATGTAAAGTTAAATAATTCTAGACAGGGTCAAGTTTTGTAAACTTTAACGATCATGTAGGAAAAAGGAAACGGATTATTTATTACAAGATGGGATGGGGAAATCATGTCATTCTCTGTGACATTAAACACATTTAACAAAATATGTCTCTTCAATTAGATCCCAATTCCAGAATCTTAATAAATCAAGAGTCAGTGAGATGTGTCCTTCTAAAAATACCATCAGTTTAAGATAACAGAAATTTTTATAAATTTAAGAAATTATACAAACTATATATATTATATTGCCCATAAGTTGCTGCTTTGAAACCATTTTCACTGTGAGCATCAGATCTAATATAGTCATGATCTCTAAGAAAAATACAATAAAAACAATTACTTTTTTTATCATAAAAGAAAAAAAAGCAAATAGATACCAGAGGTCACACTTTTCTGGGGAAGGAATAGAATTGTGTTAATTTTTAAAATTCCATCAGAAACCAAACAACATAATCAGATGCTGAAGGAACAGTTTGCAACTACAAATTAGTTCAATAAATCTGATAAGTAACCATCATACAGGAAAAGAGACAATAACCTACGTCCTCAAGATTTTTTAAATGCCCAAGCTCTTGAGTCTGACCTCTTAAGAGTTTTGATATAGTTTCACAATAGTACCTAGATACAAAGAAAAAATATTTCATAGTCTCTCAAAAAATTAGCTCATTCCTTCATCTGTAACTGTGCTTTACCTTAACGAGATTGTTTTAAAAAGTACATAAGAATGTCTTCTACAAACGAAGAAACAAAGTCTCAAGCAAGCACTGTTTCCTCTATGAAAAAAGGTTTACTATGCCAAGTAAAAATTGTATTCCAACTTGATTTAACCTAACTTTCCGGCTTACCTTTCTTTGTAGTAGAAGCTTGGGTTATTTGCTATTGTCAAAAGGTGTCTGGAGATATACCAGTGGTACACCTGGACCTGGCAGAGAACACGATATATCTGAATGTCCCACTCAGGCTGGCCTTTTAACTAGCTGCCTGACTACACACACGCACACACACCTAGAAAGTCACCTTTGAAATTTTAAGAATTTTACTCTTCAGCTAAGTTGAGCCACATCTAGCAAAGAACTCAATTCCTCTTTCTTTCATGTTTTAAATGATGACCAAGCTGAGTATCATTTTGTGCGAAACACTTCATTTCATGGGTAATGAAACTGAGGCCAAGCAAATATAAACGACTCACATAGAGTCACAGAGCTCTTTAATGACTGAGTTAAAACTGGAAACTCCACTTGCTGTGACTCAGCTCCTTCCATAATACTGGGCTTCTGGGGCCAATTTGAGAGGGAGAAACTAACACCTTAGGTGCACATAGGGGACACCTCCAGTTTTCTGCCACAGATCTTGTGATGAGAAAGTCACTGCCTGGATGATCACTGGGACAATAAAGATTCCTGTTCCTGTCAGAAAACCACTATGCAGAACATTTAAAGATCACACTGTAGCAAAAAGAGACTTTTCTTAAAGAGGCCGAATCATTTTTTCTTCTAAACATTTCAAATACAACTTACATATAGTAAAATAATGGCTCCTCCATGTTCCAGCACATTTTGTTCCAATTTTGTGAATAATCACTAAGGTGCCGTCTAACTTTTTTAATGTTAGAAGCAGATACCCGCAAGATGAGGTTCAGAACACACTGCCCCCAAAAGATGACACCTTGGCGTACTGAATATTTTAAGCTGAAGGAGTTTGAGAAAACAACAGAAGCAGTAGGGTCACTTCAACCTTCCCCCAACACTTCTTCCCTGAAACAGGTCACAAAACCCTCATGTGAGAGGAGCCCTCCTAATACTCAGAAGAAGCACCCTCAGCCCTGAAAACAAAGGAACACCGAGCGAAATCCCAACAAACAGGCCTTGCTGAGCTGCCCGAGTTTCCCACGCTTCCTTCATACTCTTCACCTATCCTATTCCTCGGTGACTGGCCGGTCTTTATCAAACCTGGCATAACACACTCAGGTCTGTTTCCTTGGGTCCTCATTTCCCTATGAAGACTCCCACATCACGTAAAGCTTATGGTAAATAAAAGTGTGTGATTTTCTCCTGTTAATCTGTCTTGGTCAGTTTAAATTTCAGAGCCAGCCAGGGGCCCTCAGGGGGTCAAGGAAAACTTTCTCCTCCCTTATACACACTGTAATCAAAAAGCTAAGAAGAGAGCCAACTAAAGGGAAGAGGGGCTTTCCTGAGGGGCAGTTGGGTGGGGGGAGGTAGAAGCATAGAGGTTAAGCAGCAAAAAGCACAGTGGTTCTGCAAGATGGTAAAGAGTAAGAAACAACGTGCCAATGATTATGCAAATGAGGAAGCTGTGATCAAAGTGGTTCTGTTCCTGTTGCTAAAGATCACCACCGAGCAACCTAAGCACTGACTGTCACTGCCAAGGAACTTGAGGGATCATGGCCCAAATCTTTAATATCCAATTTAAAATCCTGGTACAGGCAGGGAATAGTGTTCTGGAAGGACACTCAAGAACATGGTAAAAGTAGCTGCCACTGGGGAGCGCCTGCTGTGTGAGGGGGTAGGGGGATTAAAGAGGGTACGTTTCAATTTACACCTTTCTGTCCTGTTTGGCCCTAACTGCTTCATGTTTGTATTGCTTTTTTTTTTTTTTAACTGAAGTATAGTCAGTTTACAATGTCGTGTCAATTTCTGATGTACAGCATAATGTTTCATACATATACACACATGTATCTGTTTTTATATTCTTTTTCATTATGGGTTACTACAAGTTATTGACTATAGCTCCTTGTGCTATACAGTATAAACTGGTTCTTTATCTACTTTATATATTATAGTATCTGCAGATTTTCAAGAGGGGTTAAATAGTTTTCTAATTTATAGTTTTCTTTATCGTTTAACCTTAAATTACATTGAAAAATTGAAGCCAGATTTTTTTCTCTTTAATTAGGTAAGGACTAATTAAATACCCAACAAAGATATTACTTGTCAGTAGACCCTTTCTTGCATTATATATCATCTAGAACCTTTGGCGTCCTCTTCTATTAACCATACTATAAAATCAGAATATTAAGGTAAAAAAAAAAAAACAAAAAACAAACAAAGAATACAACATGAATGTTAAGTAAATATACCAAGATGTAAACAGTTAAATTTGGGTGGTAGCATTCTGCAATTTCTTTTCACCATTATATTGTATTGTGTTCTCCAAATTTACTATTTCTTTGTAAAAATCATAAAAGGACTCTTTAAAAATCAGTCTAAATAATAACATATCAGATATATGATACAAAAAGAATGGGAAAATTAACACTAAAAGTTTAAGATTATAAAATGTTACCTTTGTTTTATAATATTTTACTGGAGACTAAACAATAGACACAGTGATTTTTATTTTTATATGAAACTTCCTCTTCCCCTTCCCTTATAAAACAGATGGTCAGATAGATTGGGGTGGGTGAAGGGATGCTTTGAAGCAAAATGCATTCTTAAGTAGCAGTGGAATGCAGAGAAAGTCACAAGAGCACAAATCCCCAACACAAAAGCAGAGAGGAGAATATCCTTTTGTTTTATGCAAAAAGAGGTAAATCCACTAAGAACAAATCTAAAACTAAGTTTCAGAACTCAGAAAAAGGAAAACCATTCAGAGTTTTAAAAGAAAAGTCTGTTAGTTTTACACAGGCCTCTTAATATAAAGCACAGTTGTATACGGAAGTTTCTATATATTTATGTTAAAATTTGGGTTTGATGTAAACATTAGCCAAAATAAAAACAGGTGATGTGTCTGGTGCATGGTCCTGGAGTTAAACAATCTGCAACTAACTAGCTCCTAACTTCTACATACTCAGTCTCCTCATTTAGAGAATGAGAAAAATCAAACTGTTACAGAAATTAAATGTGAGCACATTTGTAAATGGGTCTGATAGACAGTATAGAAATTCAAAAGGTCTCCTGTTAGAACCAAAAGGCATCAGCCAATGTTCAACAGTAATCAAAACAGTGAATTTTTAACACTGTCAATAAATCAGCCTGATTAAAGATGAGAAGCAAATCAAAGATCAGAAGTTCAGAGTGAAATGATCACTCTTTAATCTCAGGGCATTGCAAACATCTCTAGTTCTTACGTGAATTAAAATTAGAGCTTAGATTTTCTGAGAAATTGTCACAGGGTTCTGCAGATGAGCATTTAGGGCTGCATGATAGTGTTCAATCTCATGTCTGCAGTTTCAACTGTGGATTTCAGAATTCTTTAAATTAATAAAACCCTTACAACTGTCAAAGTGACTTGTTTCAACCTATCTATATCTTTATACACAAACTTACCATTTTTCAGTATAGGACTCACTACTTACATGCCAAAAAGAATAAGGCCATCAGACCTTTATACATAATCGGATTTCCATCCATTAACTCATTTATTCAACAGATTGAGCACGTACCATGTTCAAGGTACCATGCTAGGTACTTGGATACATCAAGACATAACAATGGTGATTAGAAACAAATATCGTCCTTGCCTTCATAAACCTTATAATCTTGCAGGGAGAAGAGCCAATTAAACAATCACACAAATACTTTTTTTGACCAAAAAATAAAAAGCAACTATTGTATTGTGTTACTCCTATGTCTTTCTAAGAACTTAGAACTCCTGCCTCTGAATTCGCTGTTCTAATACAATCACAACTGACCACAGTTAAGTAGGTCATTTAATTTTTCCCTCATGTTACTCAAAACCCATTTCACACTGTTTATATAACTATCAGAATGTTCTGTAAAGCACTTTACAAGTTTTATTTTTAATTTCCCTCTGACGGTATGCACTTTTAAATGTTGAAAAACCTCAGATTGTTTTTCCAAACTTACTTTGTAACACCTTCTAAAAAAGGAAAATGTCATTTTAAAATGTAGCAAATGAAAATCACTGTCTCTTCAAATGACACTCTAGGATGAGTCAGCTCCCAGTGCAGTCATTTTTTTTTAAACAGTAGGATTATACCATCCCAATTATAGAGGTTATTTTCTTCCATTCATTTTGAAAACAATTTTCCTTATTTCAATTTCTTTTTTAAAAAAAAATAATAGGTGACAACCAATAGAAATAATGTTCTTTCATTTCACAAAAGGTAAAATTTTAAAACCATATATACATTGATTATAAATATGACAATGACTAAACCTGCAGATAATGCTGGAAGAATTGACGGGATTAATACAGATGAGTTAGCCACATCCTGGCCCTTGTTATGACCTGAAGGTGTTCCACCACCAAATTCAGTGACTCAAGCATTCTCTTCACTGCCCATATCCTCTGTCCTTACAGTTAGTTTGTTCAATTCCTCCCTCTTTTACACCATCAGGCTTCCCAGTGTGACGGTCCTTTCACACATTCCCCACCTACCAGGCTCTCTTACCTTCACTTCCTTCCTTGTGCCATCTCAGATTTCTTTATTTGTCATTTCAGTCACACTCTTGACAATTCTTCCCATTGCACCATTTTGTCAAAAACCAACCCTAGATGAAGTTAACCACTGTGCTTTCTCTGTGCTTACAGTGGAGTTTGTAGTTTTACATTTTACATTTCGGTCTGTGATCTATTTCAAGTTAACTTTTGTAAAGAGTATAAATTCTGTGTCTAGTCATTCATTTAAGTTTTACTTATATACAGAGAGAAAAAGAGAAAGAGAGACTCCCCAAAAATTAGTCTTAATCAATGGTAATATAAACACTTTTTAACGTGTAACAAACGTATATATTATTGAGTAGAATATAAAATTCATGTTAACTTGTAAGATTAAAATAGGTGATTTTATGGAAATTTCAACCAATGCTGGAATTCCAGGTGAAGTGATACTTAACGGGTAACCAAGCTTTTGGAGAATCAAATCACACCATACCTCTCTCAGTGAGTCTTAAAGGAAGGCCCAGCCCAACACGGATCATGTGAAACTAATCATCTTTCCCATACATATGTGATTTTTAAAAATCTCTTAATTCAACAGTAAGTTTATTAAGTTTGTGCCACCAAATATAACTGTACCTTTGCCTCGTACACTTCAATATTACTGGTCAGAAAAAGCCATTCCAGAAATATTGATATTTGCAGCAACACGTATGGACCTAGACTATCATACTAAATGAAGTAAGTCAGATAAAGACAAATATTATATGATATCACTTATATGTGGAATCTAAAAAATAATACTAACGAATCTGTTTACAAAAGAGAAAAATAGCCTCACAAAGAAAGAAAACAAACTTCTGGTTACCAAAGGGGAAAGGTGGGGTGGGTGGGGAGAGATAAATTAAGATTATTAGATTAATAAATACACACCACTATATTAAAAAATAGGTAAGCAACAAGGATTTACTGTATAACACGGGATATTCAATATCTTATAATAACCTATAATGGAAAATAATCTGAGGAAAGTAATATATATATATATATATATATATATATACACATATATATATATATAAAACTAAATCACTTGGCTGTACACCTGAAACCAACACAATATTATAAATTAACTATACTTCAGTAAAAAAGAAAAAAAGAACAAGAGCCATTCCAACCTTGTAATGGTCTATAATGAAAAAGAATATAAAAAGGAAAAAAATATATGTGTATAAATGAATCACTACACTGTACACCAGAAAGTAACACAACATTGTAAACCAACTATACCTCAATTAAAAAAAAAAAAATAAATTCACAGGTAAAAGTTAAAAAAAAAAAAAGAAAGAGCCATTCCATTTCTGATGACACTGTAACAATCAAATACCGATCGGACCTGGCACCACCAGTACTGCTGAGCGCAATGCGCATGCCAGACTGAGTTTGCTCCTGCTGCTACTACTGTGGCCATCATTTGTTGGTCACCTACAGCAAGTGACATGGCCCTGAACCGTGTTGCCTGAACAGGAAATTCAAGAAACTCTAAAGGATTTTCCTTTGAGGTCAAGTGGGGAAAACTTCAGAATAGCCAAGAACATGGACTCTAGAGTCATAAAAACTTGGGCTCTGTGACCATGGACAAAATACTTAACCTCTCTGAGTCTCAGTTTCCCCACGTGTAAAAGGAGAATACTAATAGTACTTTCCTCCTAGGGCAGCTGTGGGGATTAAATGACTTGGTGTATATAAAGCACTGAGGATTTCTGTCGTCCAAGTCTTACAGCAGGGATGCTGGCTTGCAGGGCCACCTGGGACTTTACAGATGCACTGCACACACTCATCTCCCTCACTGGCCTTTGTCCGATATACACAAAGAGCCACTTTTGATTAGTGATGCTGTAGCGTGTTCTGCTGCAGATCCCAGTAAATAGTTTTCCAAAGGTCTTTAAAGAAAAAAATCTTTTGAAGAAAAAAAGAATGAGTGATGAAAAGAAAAATACAATTGTGACTGAAATTATATTTATTATGAAAAAACAGCTACTGAACATATATAGTTATTTCTGCAATAAGTAACTTTTTATAAAGGACATTTAGTAAATCAGAGTCAGAGTAGAAATTCTTGCCTTTTAAGGAGCTCAGACAATATTATGGGTCTGTTAATAGAAAACTGAGTAAAAACTTTCTTTTTAAATTTTATGACATCTTCTGTTACACATTAATCATCAGTTTTATAATTCAAACTTCTCAAAGGAAAGGCACCATTGAAAAAAATCATAGATTAATCAACATGAAATTGCTGCTGCAGATTATAGATGTAAATACTTAAACCATGTGTCTTGGCTTGGCATGGAAACACAATGATGTTATGGAAAATAGTAACATTCTTTAGCTAATATAATATTTAAAGTCATATTGGACATTATACTTATTAGGAACCTATATGTTCAAAAGAGCAGGTATCAGATTTGACTGTTTAACTACTCTAAGATGCAAAATTAATTATGTGGGATAGTTTCCAGGACCAAGAAGAAATCTGAGGAGCCATGCAAATGTTTATGAAATAAAAGTAAAATCTGAAGAATTGCCTCCATTCCACAAAGCACAGCAGAAATGTCCTGTACCTTATTTAAAAGAGAGAAATATGTACTGATGAGAAAGCATGTCAGTCTAAGGCTTCTCTGGTATCTAAAATAAAGCACGGAAAATTTTTCAAATAAATTATCGAAATCTATATTTAATGGCTGAACAGTGAAGTAAAATATCTACTTAAGGCATCCTTTCAAGTCATTTTTCATTCTGGATAGTGATAAGCCTGGGGAAAATCAGGAAAAATTGAAAATCATACTTATTATCTAATCCCACATCAATTATAAATTCAAAGAAACAAAATGAAATATTAACATGGATGAAAAAGTACTCCCCCCTAGTATATAAGCACTTGGGGTGAAGATTGTGTTCATGGGTGTATGTGCATTTGTGTACATGTTAAGTGAAGATGAGTATTTCGGAATAATACATGATAGCAGTATGAAATTATCTTTATTGCTTTTTACAAATAAATTACTAGGTTTCCAATGAGGAGTTTTGATTATAAATTGCTCCAATGTAACAGAGCCCCTTAACAAGTCCTTTACTCTTTTCAGGGACCTTGTATTCCGGTAAGACCTCAGGAGAGTATAGGAACGATAAGGTATTAACCCAGCACATACTGACACAAATGTCAGTACCTTTAAAGACTGAATACTTAAACTGCTTAGAAAGAAAGAAGAAAAGGAAGGCAGGCAGGCAGTGCCATTAATGTTTTGGCTTTTTTTTTTAGGGTACCAACCATCATTACCTTGCATAAGTCAGTGGGATCCACTATTTACATTTGATTGCTTGAACTGATGACTCTTTTCGTGTTCTCTAAACTGCTACTATTTTGATTAACCTTTACAAATCTTGTTTATCTCCCACAACTGTTAGAACCAAATGTTAAATCAAGCACATAGAAAAGGAAAGGGAAATAAACTAACAGTATGTCAGGCATAGGTAATACTCTATCTAGGTTAATTCTCCCCACAATTTGTCAGAGAGTAGTCCCCTAATTTTCACCCACAAAATAGAGGTTCACAGAGGTTACAGTTAATTGTCCCGAGATTACACGGATCTAACTGCTAGTCAGGGCGAGTGCTAAAATTCAAAGGTTTTCTGTCAAAAATCAAAGCACCAAGGCTCATTTCTAGATACCTAGAGCACTGAATCAGGAAAAATATCAAAATCAAGAGTTTCAGATCAGCCAAAAGAGCAGCAGCGATGGGAGACAGAAATGTAGCTACAAGGTACACCTGAGCACAAAAGCAGACAGCAATAATAAACCTAAGGGGCTCACTAACAATGAAAACTCAGTTTGGCCTCAGTCCAAGACAGAACAGGAACAATTCCAGAATTACAGAAGGACTTTGACGAGGTTACTGAGGCCCTTATTTATATGCTTCTAGCCGTTGCATTTAAGATGTGTTGTAAGAGATCAAAGAAGAGGAGTTACTCAAAGTCAATACAAAACTCCTAGGGAATGAAAACCAGTTCACGGAAGAGAAAGGCAACAGTAACATAATGTGGTGGCGTCGATTCAGACACACAGCAGATGTCTGTCTGGAAATTATTTCACTGCCATTATTTTGAAGGGTATTTTTGCTAGCTATAAAATTCTACGTTATAGAACTAACAGTTATTTAGGAATGCATCTTGAACAATACTTTGGATTCCTCTGCCCCAAAATAGTAACTGAGAAGACTATCTCAAGTAACTTCAGTTATTCAAAGAAACGCATCTTTTAAAACTTAATAACGTTATACACAAATCATCTATTGTATGTCTGAAATTATAATGTACATTTAGTTTCTGAAATTGTGAAATATGACATTTTTAAATGGCTGCAGTTTGCATATTTTACAATTACAAAACTAAAAAGGGCCATTGTTAAGAGATAAATACTGAGAGTCATCAAGGTGCAAAATAGTATATTGGACATAGAGGATAGGAATGGAAAATGTTTACAAAGTTGAATGAGTAAGACAGCTGAAGGAGCTTAGAATCTAAATGATAGAAGACTCAATTATTAAAGTTTTTTATTTAATCACAGAAAGTATATGTAACTTAGAAACAGTTACTTATTATCATATATTTCCCATATGTTTAAAAATCCATTACAGTGGTGGCTTTCAAACTTTTATTACTCACAGTAATAAATTCACATCATGACCTAATATACACAGACATGTAAATTTGTTGCTAACAAATTTCATACAGCAATGTTTATCCTTACTTTGTTCTGTGTACTAAGATTTTTTTTTTCCAGTCTTTTTTTTGACACACTGATGGAGATCCACTAAACTGACTTTACGACCTACTAGTAAGGCCGAAAACCTTTGAAAAATACTGTATTACCATCTAACCCTCCCTCTATATCCTTCACTCTCAGGCCCACCACCATCAAACAGAAAAAAAAAAAAAAATTCTTCCCTACTAGAACCAAGCAACATATTAGTCACTAAAATTAATTTGCTGAGTTGAAAACAGACTACAAAAGAAAAACAATTGTATATTCAAAGAAATGGAAGAAATCATTTCTGAAGGATATTTTAATTCACATTGGCTACTGACCCATCCTAACATAGAAAGAGCAGTAGCTCAAAAGCGACAGGAAATTGCAACTCTAATTCAACAAGGTTGTAAGGAAACAGCCTGTGGTGCTGCTGGGTCAGAATTAGGTGGCACACAGAGTCACACTGCTTAAAATTCTCACAGAAAGATGAAGCCAAAAAGAAGCAGTGCTTCTGAAATCAGTTATCTAAAACAGAGTCCAGTGAAAGAGCCAATACAGCACTTCACTGCGATTAAGCAACTCTATTCTAGACAGCAAGGACAACCACCTCTACAGAACTAGTTTAACAGCTAAACACCAAGTTTCAAGAGTATATTATTTAAATATTTATTTGTACATATTAATTTGAACCTATGAGATCATAACTCAATGCCACTTAAGAAGTTTTATCTCTTCCATCAAGCAATGAAGTACTTGGCCAATTAAAAAAAAAATCAAATTTGCTGCAAGCTTTGTTAGCATATTTCTCATTACATTTTCCCACTTGGCCAAGAATTGAGAACAAACTTTTGCAGCTTCCCTCATTTCCTATGGCATCTCACAATTCAGCCATCTTCTATAAATCAATATAAGTTTAACAAAATATTCTCATTACTATTTTAAAAAATACTTTAGTTGACTGTAAGGAACTAGGACATTTTGGCTGAAGTTTTATAATACTGGTTCTCCCATGACTAGACAGCAATAAACAATCTCTGTTGCACTTTGGTTTATTACTTGCTACAAGGAAATGTCTACGATCTAAGCCATGTAAAGCTGTTCACACATTTCATCTTACTCTAGTCCTTCTATCTTCATCCTCCTTTCCACTCTTCCAAATTTCAAAGTATTTAATTTTGACACAAACTAAACTGTCTTTAATTAAATCTTCTGCTTATTGAGTGAAAGCTATAAATAAAAGAGAAGAAAATCTGTCTCACACAGATTTGCCAAAATAAAAGCCAACCCACACAGCAAAATGGTAGGCCTTCTAACTAGCTATGCTTCCTACCACTAAACTACAGAGTTGTAATTTCCTCTTCCTTTTTTTTTTTAATGGAGGTACTGGGGATTGAACCCAGGACCTCGTGCATGCTAAGCATGTGCTCTACTACTGAGCTAAACCCACCGCCTTCTCTTCCTTTTAAGGCATCTAACGACCATCTGTGCAAGGATGGGTCAATAGCCAAGCACAAACTGATATCTGAGGGGGAAAAAAAATCAGGGAACTAGCTCTTATCCATCATCATATCCTAGGAAGAACTGGCTAGCTCTTTCTGGATGATGAGTAAAGATAAGTGCTGGTAGATTCTAAAATGATAGTAAGTAAATAATTGGCCTAATTAGATTCTCCAGAGCCAAACCAAAAAAAGGATTACACTTGAGTTCTGAATGCTGCTGAAATCAACCCTTAAACTGATCCAGATCTGGATCAATGACATGTACCATGTATCTTCTTACTTATGTTACTTCTCCTAAACTTTTGAACATCTCAGTTCCCTCAAAATCTTCACATTATCTTCTTGTCAAGACACAACTCAAATTTCACGTACTTGATAAAAAGCCCCATGAGCCACCCAGATGAAAGACATTTTCAATATTCTGAAATTCCCTTGCATTTTATCCAAGTCTTCGGCAGCATATTTATAGTTGTTTATACACACAGCCTATCCTTCTACTATAATGTAAGTTCCTGAAGATAAAATGAGGGTATCATTCGTCTTTGTATCCCCCAAAGTGCATATATCCCAGTGCCTCCTATGAGTTGACATTTAGTCAACAGCTAGTCAATAGTTCAATCTTAGGCTGACATAAAAACCAGTCCCTACTGAAAATTGTTTACACAACACCTAGCACAACATATTTGAAGAGGTTTTTTACAGGCCTAGCTTATCTATTGTTGTAAGATTACTAAAAACATTCATTGTTTATATATTTCTGTATCTTACTACTTTTTATTTCTACTTCTTATATAAAATTTACGTTGCATATCTACTAATTCAGCCATTACTCATTGCTTGTCACTAACATATTTACAAGTTTTTTCAGTGTACATCAGCCAAGTCATATATATTTTTTGCATTCAAACAAGCATGAGTTTAATTAATCAATGTACAAATAAAACAGTACTTTCAAGCCCACCCCTTTTGGTGGCCACTGAGGTATTCACACTCATCCTCTACAAACACCTGTGATGGGGGAGGAGAAGGCACTATACCTGACTCTTCTTGTCTGATGATCACTAAAAGTTCAACATCAGATTTTCTATTTGTAATAATATAACAAGAAGCCTATAAAATATGCTGACAGTGTAAGTTCCTTTCACATGAGATGATCTTCAGCAGGCTCTGTACAGCCTGAATTACTGGGGATAGAATAAGCACCCTTCAAGACTTGGCCCTAGGTCCTGGGAGGGAGAAAAGGGCATATCCAGAGGTCAAAATAACAACCCTGAACCTCAGGTGCTTTGCAATCATCAGCCTAAACTGACAAATAAAAACCAGTACTCATGAAACAACAGCATCAATACGATATAAAAATAATTCAGAGATAGGTCGATACACAAAACTGCTCATCTGAAGAAGAGCAGTCTATATTATATGATCATCATGACAAAAGCCACAAGAGTGCAGAGCTGGGAATAAGCATGTGTGTTATGGGAAACCTGGGAGGACAGAACTTACATGAGGACGTGGAAAGTTTGATAAGTGATATGTTTAAATTTTAAAAACAAAATGAAAATAGTGAATCATGGAGCTAGTGAACAATATGAGTAGAGAAATATGATCATGAGATTAATATTTAAATAATATTCATCTTTATAGGGACATGGGTTCTTGATGGCGGGCCTTACTGCCAGTATATAAAGTGTCGCAAAAGTAAGTGCTCTTTCTGACTTTACTTCACTTAGAATGACGATCTCCAGCTCCAACCACGTTGCTGCAAATGGCATTATTTTATTCTTTTTTATCACCGAGTAGTTTTCCATTGTATAAATATACCACAACTTCTTTATTTAGTCATATGTCAATGGATATTCAGGTTACTTCCATGCCTTGGCTATTGTATATAGTGCTACTATGAACATTGGGGTGCACGTATCTTTTCAAATTGCAAACATTAACCACTATATATAAAAATAGATTAAAAAACAAATTTCTTCTGTATAGCACAGGGAATTATATTCAATATCTTGTAATAACTTCTAATGAAAAAATATGAAAACAAATAAATATATATCTATATGCATGACTGGGACATTAAGTTGTATACCAGAAATTGACACGTTGTAACTGACTATACTTCAATTTTTAAAAAAAAAAGTAGATGCTCAATAAATGTTTTCCAATATAATGGTTGGATATATATATGGATGAATGAGAACATAGGGATTCAAAATCAGAGAGACTAGTTAGAAAACCAATCAGATGTCTTAATTCAGGCCTAAAACAGGTAACAATAAGACAAAGAGGAAATGATGGACACAAGGGACATTTTTAAGTAAGTAGTTATACATCAGTGACAGAAAGGGAAGAGATATGGGAATAAGAAATAGAAATAAATAAAAAATTTTTCAAAGTTTCAAGCCAAAGTGAATGTGAGAAGGGAAAAATGATAAGATTACATTTAAGCCAATTGATTTTGAAGTTAAGGCAGAACTTATTATTATCATAGAAATCACTGGAGCTACGAGACTAGAATTTGAGCAAGAGAACAAAACTGACGATTTAAGAAACCAAAAAAAAATGTATTAGAACAGATAAAAGTTAGCAATTTCATGAAAAATTCCTAAAGGAAAAATATCTTCCAAAATATCATCATCTTGGCAACAACATAACTCTAATTTATTATCAGTATTATTATAGCAGTTAACATTTACTGAACCCTTATTATGTACCATGCACCATTAGTTATTTATAAGTATCACTGTACTTAATCCTTACACAACCCTAGAGGTTGTTATGATTGTACCCATCGTCCAGAATAGGAAACTGGGGCACAGGGTGGTTAAGTAACCCCATTTACTAAGTGCCAGAACCAGGACTTATATCCAAATCTGACAAAAAAAAAAAAAAAAAGAAAAAAACACCTTTTCCATACCAAGAGTGTCTAAGTTTCTATACCAAATATTCTCTAAGATCCTACTGGGGGATGAGAAAAAAAATCAACATTTCTATTTTTTTATCTTAACCTATTAAAGTCCCTATGATTGTGTACTATTTACAATGTATGTATGAATACAGTACTGTATAAATCAGAACTAAGCACTCATTTATGAGGGACGGAGGGAGGGAGAGATATTCCATTTTTTTTCTAGTAGGAATGTGAGATCAAAACAGTTTAGAGATTGAGTTATATATCCTCTTTCCTGTCTACCTTTACTTCCTACAAAAGTCCAACGTCAACAGTTTGATCTTTTTTCTTTCCAGACCAACCCTAGCCAACTGATATTTCTGTATACTTAGAATCTGATTTTCAATGAATTTCAGAGATCAAAGGAACATTAATAATAAGGAAACAAAAGTTCAAATAAATTAAGTGACTTGGCAAGAGTTCTGTGACTGGTTAAAGTAGCAGAGCTTAACAAAGACCCTTGTTTCTTGACAGATAGCTTGATATTCCCACAGTAGAACATTATAACCAAATTCTGAGCTTCTGGAGGATAGAAACTACATCATTTATTTCTTTTGAATCTCCAGAGTGATTTTCCTGGTTCTGGGACACTTATAAAAAAAAAAGTCAAAAATATACTACCAAAATAAAGCTCAAAAGGAGTAAATAAACGTGTTCAGCACAAGATCTTGATAAAATGGCAAAATCCACTCTTCAAGATTCAAAAAAAAACAAAAAAAAAACCCAACTCTCATTAGTCTGTATGTCTGCTTATTTCCATTTCAGAAGAATTCTTAGAGAAGACATCTTTTCTTACTTTTCCAAATAAGTATGGCTTCCCTGACTAGCACCTTAAAAATATATATGCTTGACAAAGGATTAACTAACTCCAGGACAAAAGTTAGTCATCAGGGACCACTTGTCAACAATTACCTGAACCACAATACTTGAAAAGTGAAATGGATCTGAACCAAAAAAGAAATACTGGCTCTAATTATAATGGCAAGAGAATATTAAAGCAATTACACACTATTCACCTAACATATGGTTAGAAAACTGACTCTATTACTGAGCCAGAAATCATCAGGTAACACAGAAAATGACAATATAAAAGGTCTCTGTAATTTTTTTAATACAAATAAGTATTACTAAGGCTACAAGTATAGCAGGCCTAATCTTGTTGTGCCTTTATCCCACAGCCACTGTGGCACTGGGTCTGGATGTAGATATGTTGGCCATTTTCCACTGGTCCTTCCAGAACTTCACTGGCTCTTTTTTTTTTTCACTTTACAATTCTTTAACCTGCTCAGATTTTGGCCAGCCAACCAGCATAAATTTCATCAAAGGACTCCCTTGTCAAAGTCAAAGGACTTTCACATGGGTTCCGCCAGTGGAAAGCAGCGGCTAAAGATCAAAGGAAGTGAAGTCACGATATTTATTCTCCCAACTTCCTCCCTGCCAGATTGCACTGGTCAGTTGTTCCCCTCTACCAAAGGCCATAGCTCCTCTCAGGCCATCCTCCCCTTACAGCTGCTCTCTGGTAGCTCTCTCCCCTTGCCTGGGGACAGGCCTACAGGTAGTATTGGCTTCTTGCTATTGCTAGCCCATCCCCTCACACTGAACCATCCCTTGTTAGTTTCTTAACTCCGCCCACACCTCTGTAATTAGTCTCTTTAGTAAACTTTCCAATTATCCCAACTGAGTAGACTATTATCTCTGTCATGCTAGAACCCAGAATGCTAGTTTAGAATAGAGGTACCTCCTGCTTCATATTGCCAGTTCCAGATCATTTTCACTGTAGGGGGCGGAGGGTGGCGGGGAACCTTCAGTTACTTGCGCTTTTGTTGTCATATTCAAGAAGGCTTCACCTAACTCGAGGTCACGTACATTTATTCATGTATTTTCTTCTAAGAGCTTTATGGTTTTAGCTCTTACATTTAGGTCTATAACCCATTTTGAGTTACTTTTCATTTTATGGTCTAAATTTATCTTTTTTGTACATGGATATTCAATTGTCCCAGCACCATTTGTTGAAAAGGTTACTCTTTGCTGAATGGCATTGGCATTTTTGTTGAAAAACAACTTACCATCAAAGGTTTATTTCTGGACTCTCAATCCTGTTCCACTGACCTCAATGTCTAGTCCTACATCACTATTACACTGTCTTGATTACTCTGTTTATTGTAAGGCTTGAAACCAGAAGTGTAAGTCCTCCAGTTTGGTCTTTTTATTTCAAAATTAGGTTGGCTATTTGGTCTTTCATATTTCCATATTAATTTTAGAATCAGCTTATCAATTTCCACAAAAATGTCTGCTGGAATTTTGAGAGGGATTGCACTGAATCTATTTGCCAATTTCTAGAGAATTTCCCTATAAATTGTTTCTTCCAATCCATGAACATCTTATGTCTCCATTTATTTAGATCTTACAATTTTATCCAGCAACGTTTGGTAGTTTTTCCGTGTACATCTCACACTTCTGCTAAAAAATATTCCTAAGTATTTAATCTTTTCATGCTACTGTGAATGGAATTGATTTAATTTCCTTTTCAGATTGTTCAGTGTAGTTGAGAGAAATACAATTGATTTTTGTATATTGATCTTATATTCTGCAACCTTACTGAACATATAAGTTATAAAAGTTTTTTGGTTCAGGGGGTGGTGGGTAGATTCCTTAAGATTTTCTACACATAGAGCAATATTGTCTGTGAATAAAGACAGTTTTATTTCTTCCCATCCAGTCTGGATACCTTTTTCTCTTTTTTCTTGCCTTACTGCATCAGCTAAAATCTCCATTATAACGCTGTATAAAACTGGTGAAAGCAGACATCATTGCCTGTTCTCAATCTTAAGAAAAAAGCATCAACATTTTCACCATCAAGTATGTTGTTAGCTATAGGTTTTTTGTGAATTCCCTTAGTCAGGTTGAAGAAGTTCCCTTCCAGTCCTAATTTGTGGAGAATTTTTATTACAAATGGTATTAAACTTGGTAAAATGATTTTGTATGTCTACTGATGATCATGTGGATTCATCCTTTATTAATATGGTGAATTATATGAATTGATTTTCAGGAGTTAAATCAACTTTGCATTCTTGGCATAAATCTCATGGATCATGTTGTATAATTCATTCTACATGTTGCTAGATTAAGTTTGCTGATATTTTGTTGAAGATTTTATACATCTATGTTCATATGGAATATCAATAGTTTTCCTGTGATGTCCTTCTCTGGCTTTGTATAATGGTAATACTGGCTTCACTGGATGAGTTGGGTGGTATTCCCTTTTCCTCTACTTTCCAGAAGACTTTGTGAAAGATTCTCATTATTTATTCATTAAATGTTTGATAGAATTCACCAGAGAAGTCATCTGGGCCTCAGGTTTTATCTGTAGAAAGATTTTTAATCACTAATTCAATTTCTTTGCTTGGCATAGGTTTATTCAGATTTTCTCTATCTTCTTGAGTCTGTTTTAGTAATTTATGTCTTTTAAGAACTTCACCCATTTCATCTAAATTGCCTAATTTGATGGCATAAAGTTGTTCACAGTATTTCCTTAAAATTCCTTTAACTTTTGTCAGGTCAGGAGAGATGGCTCCTCTTTCATTCCTGATTTTGGTAATTTGAATCTTTGGTCTTCTGAATGAGTCTAACTAAAGTTTTATCTATGTTAATCATTTCAAAGAAGTAATTTCTGGTTTAATTGATTTTTCTCTAATCGGTTCTGAGTTTTCCATTTTATTGGTTTCTACTCTAATCTTCATTTTCATCCTTCTTGTTTTAGGTTTAATTTATTCTTCTTTTTCCCTTCTGCTAGTTTCTTAAGGTAGAAGCTTAAGTTACTGATTTGTAATCTCTTTTTCAGTATAAGCATTTCTCCTTGATTTCTTAATGTTAATGTACCCTAGGACTTGGTCTTTGGACCTCTTATTTTTATCCATATTCACTCTCTTGATAATCTGTCTGGTCTCATGGCTTTAAATACATTCCATATACTAACAACTCTCAGGCTAAACATCTTCCAAATTTCAGTGTCATATATCCAACTGCCTCTTACCTTAGATATCAAATAAACATGTCTAATTTAACTGGCTCCAAACTGAACTCCTGCTCCAGCCCCTTACCAAACTTCCGTCTTCAGCAAACTTCCATGTCTCTGCTAATAGCAACTCCACTCTAACAACTACTTAGGCCATAATCCAAGGGTCATTTTTTTTTTTTTTGAGTAAAGATAGATTTATTTGGAGAGATACATACTACATAGAGTGTAGTCTGTTTCAGAAGGTGAGAGAAAGGCCACAAGGTATGGGGGTTGGGTGCTCAGATTAAAGTAAAAGTGCATACACACTCCATAGACAGGGTGTGGGCCGTCTCTGAAGATGAGGGAGCAAGAGAGGCCACAAGGCATGGTGTTGCTGGTTTTTATGGGCTCAGTAGCTTCACATGCCAACAAGGGGGAGGATCATTCCAAATACCCTGGGGAAGGGGCTGGGATTCCCAGGAACTGAGCCACTGCTCACTCTGTGACCTTTTATGGTTAGCCTTGGAACTGTCATGGAGACAGTGGACATGTTATTTTATCATGCTAACATATTACAATGAGCACATAATGGAGCTCAAGGTCTACTGGAAGTCAACTATCCTGCCATCTTGAGCCTCAATGCCTACTGGGAGTTGAATCTTCCACCATTTTGCTGTATCATTCCTTGAATGGCTGTGCCTTGCCCCCGTTCCCTCCTGTTTCATTCCCCTCTCAGAGATTTTGCTCCCATAATCCTATGGGGGTGCAGAAAGGCAACAGTCCATCTTCTGAAACTACTTCATGGCTGAGTAGGGGCGCTGAGAAGGGTCATCTTTTAACTCTATCCTTGACTCTCTCTCTTAGACCTCAGACCTAATCCAACAGGAAATCCTGTTAGCTCTACCTGCAAAATATATACACTCTAATCACTTCACTGTCTTCATTGCAACCACACTACTCCAAGCCACCATTCTCTCTCACCTACATTATAACTGGTCTCTCTACTTCCATTCTTGATCACTGCTCCTGCCACATCTAATTCTCAAAAAAGCAGCCAAAGAGATCCTGTAAAATGTAAGCTGAACCACCTCACTCCTCTGCTTAAAACCTGCAGACTCAGACTTCCCATTTCTCTCAGAGTAAAGTCAACCCACTTTCAATGGCCTACAAAGCCCTTCAAGATCTGGCCTCCAATTACCTGCTTGATCTCATCTCACTTTTGCTTACTTTGCCCAAGGCACACTGTTCCCTGAACACACAACATCTTCTACCTAAGAACCTTTCCATTGGCTGCCCTACTTCCTAGAACACTTATTCTCCAACATCTGCATGGGTCATCCTTTTTCACTCTCAAATCTTTGTTCAACTATCACCTTCTCTATGCAACTGACCCTGGCCATGTCCCTTTAAATTATATTCACCTCCTCTACAGTATTCCCAATGTTCATTACCCTGCTCATTTTCCCTATAGTATTCAACATCTACAAATATCATGTATATTATACTTCATATCTCCTGCAATAGAATGTAAGCCCCTTTAGGGCAGGGATTTTTGTCTGTTTTGTTCATGGATGTATCCCAAGGGTCTAGGTATATGCATGGCATACAACAGGTGTTATTAAATATTTGTTGAATAAATAAATAAATTTAAAAAGCAGAACTTATCCACTGGCTGTTATCAAGTAAAAAGTTTTCATACCTGAAAAGCTAAATTTATTCATTCCTTCAACAAATATTGAGTTGCTTTTCTTTGCCAAGTACTGTGGCAGACATTGGGGATATTCAAAACAGATAAGGCCCTTTTGACAAGGAGCTTGCTTACAAACTTTCTATCTCTCCTCAGAGCATGTAAAACAAAAAACAGTGTAATTCCTGTGATAGTAAGTATTATACGACAACACAATGCATAAGTAAATATGTTCATGATTAGGGACAGAGGGCTGAGGAAGCTTCCTTCAACCAGAACAGACAGTAAAGCCCTCTATGAGCAGATGTGATCTGAAGTAAAACCAGGATGAGGAGAAACCATTCATGCAGAAATCTGGGGTCAGGGGATATTCCAGAGAAACAAAAAGTATAAAGCTTCTAAGGGGAAATGGAGCTTGGTGAATTCAAGAAACAAAAAAGCCAGTGTGACCTGAAGGTGGTGGGAGAGGTACAGGTACTATGGGAAGGCATCCTGCCTCCATTATGGAGGTCTGAAACCCACCCTGACATTTTTAGCAATTTAGATGCATCCTAGAATGTGACTGTCACATCACCTTCTCACTCCTGCGCTCCCTCTCCTACTCTTTTGTCCCTCTAGGGAAAATGCCAATGGCACTTGTCATTGAACTGAAATTTGAGAACCCTGTTCTTTAGCAGACCTGATACTTTTGTGCAAATCAGAAAAAGCTGTGCTTTCCTCAAAACGTTTTCTGTCCTCTATTCGAAAAATATATAATAAATAAGCATACCTGCAATTCATTCATAGTTGTTCAATGCAACAAGCAGAGCAGTGTGTAGTGGCCCTGGTTGCAGAGATAGAGGTGGGTAGCTCTTTGCAAACCAGACTGGTTCCATTTTTCCTCTATTTCAAATACCAAATGCTGTAGATGCTAAATATACATGTAGCTCTGCATACACTGCAAAGTATTACTGTTCAGCATTAACTGCAGTTGGCTACTGATTCTGTTAGCATTATCCTCATGTGAAAGGAATGAGTCTAAGTACTTCTGAGTGTCAGTCATTGGAGAAAATACTATGTGCACACTTAAGTCATACAGATTCAAGGGGCTTTGAGAAGGAATACACCTCTGTAAAAGTGGCAAAAGCCTTGACTGTATCAGCAAGTGTTAGAAGTACTGATCGATCATCAGTGTATCAGTATTGTAACCAAGTAGGACCCTATTATCGTCGGTGACCATCTGATATCTGTAATGGTGTTTGTAACTGCTTAACCATATAATGTTTTAAAGGTTTTTCTCATGTTCTTGCTGACCAGGGTAAGGCTGGAGAGGAGGGAGGCTGGGGTGGCCTGCCCAACCTCCTTGTGGCACTGGTGCTATGTGCAGGGATCATGCTAAGTGCCCTGCTTTTGCCCCTTGTACTCTGCTCCTGACCCCAGTGCCCTGCTCTTGACTCTAGTGCCCTCCTCTTGACCCTTTGTGGTTTCCTTGTATCCTGTTGTTCAAGCTGCAGGCCTCAGCCTGCTTAAAAGGCTAAACTCATTAATCAACCTGACTTTAAACTGCATAAGCTTTTCTCCAGACCTCTTTTCCATGGAGCTCCTTCCTATGCATCCTTTGTTCTAGGTAAAAGCATATTAAGAGAGTCCTAAAGCCAGAGGTGAGCTTCATACCTAGCAGAGGGAAGGGGACCACTGCATCTGCAAAAACAAGAACAACTCTGCAACAATTTGTTACCGTGTACATGATCTCTCTGGAAACCAGCTCTGCTTCTTTAACTCTTGAACTTTTACTATAAAACCCCTTGCCTTCTCTCCCCAGCAGGCTTACAGTCTTACAGGCATTAGCCTACTGTGACCTTCTTTGCCTGGCAGAGAAATAAAGCTGTCTTTCTACTTCATCCAAAACTCTGTCCTCGAGTCTCAATTTGGTAAGTGGGGTACAGAGGCTGTGTTTTGGCAGCATGAAGAGCTACATAATAGAATAATCTTTTCTACCTTTTGGGAAAGCTTTTGCCTGTATCATCTCATGTGACTCATGGGTTATTTTAATTTAGTAGTTTACTGTTTGAGGTTTCCTTTAAATAAGATAAATGATATTTTGGTGGAGTAAGAGATTCTTAGAAACCATTTTCAAATTTAATTCCAAAGAAGGACATTCTTTTCATCATCTAGGCTTCAGAGTCCTAATTTATGAAAGGGAAAAGTGTGTGTCTTCAACTTCATGAGAACTAATCCATGATACTGCATCCTTTCTAGATGAAGGGTATTTATATGCTACATCAATATGATTAAAATTAATAAGCAACTAATAATATCCATAAAGTATATGTCTGAAATAATGTGTTTCACGATGAGGGAGCGCCACCTACTGTTCAATGTGGATTTCAACACATCCTGGACACACAGCCATTTGACAAACACCCCTCCATCATAGCCCTGCAATTATGTTAAATCATAATAATTTTGCAGAGGTCCTAATTATCAAAGTATGAATTTTGACTCTTTGAAGAAAATCTGTATCACTCATAAGCTCTAGAAACTGAGTTCTCAAATAGGAAGTGAACAGTTTTCACTTCTCTCTATAGCTACAAAAAAAAAAAAGGAGAAGAAGAAGAAATTTATTCCTAAAAATTAAAAAATTTTAAACACCTTGGCCCCAGCTGCAGTAGTTCAGAATAGCCTGGGCTTCCAAACAAAAGAGGTTCAAACCAGGGCCCTGCCAATTACTAGTGGTTCAACCTTGGGCATCTTTTAAATCTGAGACTGTTTCCTTCCTTATATGAAGAGAACTTAATTCACAGTAGGCATCATTAAAAAGTCCATAAACGATCAATGCTGGAGAGGGTATGGAGAAAAGGGAATCCTCCTATACTGTTGGTGGGGATGTAGTTTGGTGAAGCTACTATGGAAAACAGTACGGAGATTCCTCAAAAAACTAAAAATAGATTTACCATATGATCCAGCAATTGCACTCCTTGGCATATATCCAGAGGGAACTCTAATTCAAAAAATACATACACCCCAATGTTCATAGCAGCACTATTTACAATAGCCAAGACATGGAAACAATCTAAATGTCCATCAACAAATGATTAGATAAAGAAGCTGTGGTATATTTATATAATGGAACACTACTCAGCCATAAAAAAGAATGAAATAATGCCATTTGCAGCAAGATGGATGGACCTGGAGATCATCATTCTAAGTGACATAAGCCAGAAAGAGAAAGAAAAATACCATAAGATATCACTCATATGTGGAATCTAAAAAAAAAGAAAAAGAAAAAAAAAAAAAAGAACAGAACAGAAAGAGACTCACAGACATGGAAAACAGTTATCAGTGGGGAAAGGGGATGGGAAGGGATAAATTGGGAGTTTGAGATTTGCAGATACTACCTACTATAAATAAAATAGATAAACAACAAGTTTCTTCTGTATAGCACAGGGAACTATATTCAATAGCTTGTAGTAATCTATAATGAAAAAGAATATAAAAATGAATATGTATATTTATGACTGAAGTATTAATGCTGTACACCAGAAACTGATACAACATTGTAAACTGATTATACTTCAATTTTTTAAAAAAAGGACCTAATCTGAGTTCTGTTTTGATCCTTTCCCCATCCAGCCCCAAGGAAGTTGAAAGCATTTTTTTTTAGCTACTGAAGAAATGATCAGGTTCAAATCACCTTACGAAAGATGGGTAACATTCAGTGAATTCTCCTCACTTGTTTTCTAACATCAAATACATTACATAAGGTTTTAAACAATTAAAAACAATAATTTTTAAAATCTCCTGCTAAACTATTTCAAGAATATCATCTTCGTGACACTAAAAAAAAAAAAGAAAGAAGGGATTAATTGTGTGTGTGTGTGTGTGTGTGTGTGTGTAAAAGAATTTTTTTTTAACATTTGGATTAATATCATCAAATTTCATTAATTTACTCTTACAAATTCTCCAAAATTAAGTCTCTTTTGAGACTAATTTTATCTTTAATATTACAGATTTCTTATTTGTGTAAGTAGCAATTTAGCTGTAACACTTAGGAACAGTCTCTTGACAGCTCAGTGTATTAATTAGGAAGGTGTTTTAAGCACACTGACTGAGGGCCTCCAGGGCCAGGCCTGGGAATACAAAGGATCATAACTAATAAACCATGCTCTCCAGGAGCTCACTCTCCTCAGCACGTTCTTGAGTCCTCACTCCGAGAGCCTGAAGGCAGATTATAGAGCTAAGTTCCCAGTGTGTGTCTTTGAAGCCTGTTCTCCATCAGCACTGCCTTCCCAGGAGACTAGGGCCCTCGGGAGGGGGCGGAGGGGACGGTGGAAACAGTGGGAGGAATAGGCAGGGCCAGAGATGTCGCTACTTCTTTCTTGGATGTTTCTCTTTTCTCTCCTGGATTTTAGATGTCTGTCCCTCTCCCTCTCTTGTCCTGGATTTCTTTCTTTCCCTCTCTATCTCTTCACTTTGGATAGCTTCCTTTCCTAGGGAAATAAAAGGATATTTAAGGAAAGAGCGAATGCAAAGGAAAATAAGGCAAACAGTGTAAAGAGGAACATAAAACAGAACTGAAGCCAGTACTGATTGATATGGCACCGAATAAATAAAGTTTTAATTCCTTCCCTTACTTAAGAAATTAGACCTAATGTTGTGTAGAGTCAGTCAGGCCTACATAGACGTGCAGATCACGTCTGGATGGGAGCAGCTGTGCACCCTACTGAGGGAGAGGACATGAGGGCCGTGGAGTACTTCCTAACTTCGCTTCCACTTCTATAAAATTGGGGGGAAAGATTAGATCAGTGGCTCACAACATTTTCCTATTTTTTTTTTTTTTACCAGAACCTACAGTAAGAACTATAATTTCCACTGGAACCAATACACACACATACACACACACACACACACACACACACACACACACACCCTACAACTGGAAAAAAAGCTCCACGAAAAAATTCTTATCCTCAGAACGTATGATGTACTAATATTTTACAATGTCTTTTAAGACTAAGCATTGTGCTGTACACCTGAAATCGATGCAACATTGTAAACTGACTATACGTCAATAAAAATGGAAGGAAGGAAGGAAGAAAGAGAGAGAGAGAGAGGGAGAGAGAGAGAGAGAAGGAAGGAAGGAAGGAAGGAAGGAAGGAAGGAAGGAAGGAAGGAAGGAAGGAAGGGGAAAGAAAAGAAAGAAAGAAATGCTACTTGGTTTTCACAGCTTAGAGCTTACAATCTACCAGTGGGTCCCAACCACGGTTACAGAAACACTGGTCTTAACAAAAATCCAAAGCATCTTCTAGCTCTAAGGCTTTATGATTTCATACCACATCCAGCCTATGCGATCTGGCCTGAGACTACCTTTCACCACATTTCTGCACCCTGTCCCTCACCCTTTCTGCTTTCTTGCTGGTCCCTGGACAAACCAAGCAGGCTCCCACCTGAGAATCTCTGCCCGTGCTATCGCCTCTGCCCGGACCGCTCCACTGCTGGGATTGCCAGGGCCCTCTACAGCATCACTTCATGCAGCTCTGCCCAAATGGCAGCAGGCTGGACAGGCTTCCCTGACCATCCAACTAAATACCACCCCCTCCTACTCTCTCCACTCTCTTCTCCCATAATCTAATTTTTCCATAGTACTTATCAATACTTAACATGACATTATATGTTTATTTGTTTATTGTGTGACTCCCCGTCCCCAGAAGTTCTAGCTCTGTAAGGGCAGGACTTTGTCAGTCTTTGCTGTAGCCTGGCTGCCTAGAACAGTGCCCAGAACATAACAGGGACCTAAAAATATTTGTTGAACGAATGAGTGAATCTAGAGCTCTCTCTCAGAATAAAACAGCCTACTGTTTCTAACTAAGAATTCTAGATTTTCTCTGGTGATGAATAGCCCTTGATCAAAAATGGTTCTCTACTCCTGGTCTCTACCTAGTGACTAGCAGGGAAATTCAGTGGGAAGTTAACCTCCCTTATTTTCAACTGTCTTTTCAGAGCACTATTATTCTTCCTTGAATGTTTATGCCTCTCTGCTCTCTACTGACACTGAACTTCCTTCTCACATGCAATACCTATCACTAAAGAACACTATGAATTAGTTAAGAGTCTTGAATGCCTTAAAAATGGAAAATATTATGCAAATATTGGGTACTGAAATTATTAAAACTGCAGCTGGGCAATGCTTTTGTCAGGTGCTAAAGTGAAAAAAGAAGGGAAGGCGGGGAGGGGAACAAGAGTAACTGGAGGTGCTACTTGACATGGGGCGGACGAGGAAGTCCTTTCTGATGACGTGTCATGTGAGCACAGGAAGAGGTGAAGAAGCATTTCAGGCAAATGGAATAGCAAGTGTGGCTGAATATAATTCTACAAAAAGAAACAGGTAAGCTTTTAAAAATGTATTATCTCAAAAGCTTAAACCAGAAAGAATTCGCTTTAAGATTACATTAATAAGAACCCCCTCAAGTACTTCCCAGTAGTCACCAGATGTGTGTATCTTGTGCCTACTTACAACTCACCCAAAGGGACATCTGGGTCAATAAGCAAAAATGAATAAAAGAAAGAATTAAAAAGAAAAAAAAAGCATTTGTTAACTAGGCTGAACCTTGAAAAATGAACCACAGTGACAGTTTCCTACTGTTTCCAAATGCCTTCTGGTAAATTTAAGGAATCGATGTTGATATTAGTATGCATAAGTTTAATTTGGGGTTTATATATATCCAAAGTTAAAGAAAACTGGAAACTCAGTGAATACAAAATAACACAGAAAAAGATGTAAAGTTAACCAATCTTGTTGTCTTTAAGTAACACTCCTATATAGTGCTTAGTCTCTCCTCTCTGTTCCTTTCTCTCTTCCTTCCCCAAGACTGTGAGCTCCTTAAGAGAAAGATATAGTCTTAGTTATCTTTGTATCTCAGGAATACAGCATAGAGCAAGAACCCAATAGTAAGGCAGAAGGATGAGTTTAAGAGGCTCTGCCCCTCTTTTATGTAACTGCTTAGTATCTCACTTTTGGTTCTAAAAATGTTCTACTGATGCACGTCTCAACCTATGTGTGTTCTGGGAGACAAGATAAATTCTTAAGGACATTACTAGATTTTAAATGGAAACGCTGGGGAAAAAAGTGATCATATTATTATAGGGGCCATTCTCCCTTTGGATATAAAATTTTAAACTATTTAGTTATGAAAAATATTCAAATACCTAAGATGTACAAATGTTCGCCTTTTGGACATTTGGGCACACACAGTAAGATTCAATAAACTACTTAAAAGAGGAGACGGGCCCTTTACGCACTCTCTCCCCTGTGGAGAAGGCCCACACTCTGTCTATGGAGTGTGTACCTACTTCTATTTTAACCTGAGCACCCAATTCCCACACCTCTCTCCTTGCCTTTGTCTTGCCTTATACTCTATCTAGTATATATCTCTCTAAATAAATCTACCTTAACAGTGAAAAAAAAAAAAAAGAGGAGACGGTGTAACAGAAATGACAGAACTGTACTTGCCACTAGGGGGAGGGAGTTTCCATTTTTCCAAAGCCCTGTTTCTGAGCCTATGTAGCAAGAAACGGACTAGGCCTGGAAAGGGCTCATTATACTTTCACGATCGAATTATTAAATAATAAAATTTCAAGACTACCAGCAATGAAAGTAAATGTTCCCAGCCAATCCATTTAAGCTTGGCAGAAATTCACTGACCTCAAGATCTAATACAAGCTAAACACATATCAGACGTGCTTAGCTGTCTCCTCAAAAGTACATGAGAGTTATTGAAACTGGTCTCAAGAACCACTCCTGCCATCTCCCATCCCTTCCCTTTTCCCTGACCTTTCAGTATTTCCATTAGGAAAATTAATCTGTGATAGAAATTGAGGAAGATGGAATTTACTATGTAAAGGTAAATTTTTAAATATCCACAAAACTGGACAATAACACCCTTAAGCTCAAAAATTTATTTCTGACACTTGTTTCAGATTTTAAATCTCCTTCCATTTTCCCCAACTGTTTCTTCATTAGGCAGAATTCTGGTTAATATGAAAATAATAATTTCATATGTATAGTACATTATAGTTTATAAATTATTTTCATAAACATTATCTCATTTGAGCCTCACAAAAACAGTTTAAGGTATTTTGAACAGAAATTATCATTCTGACTTTGTGGATGAGGAAACAACTGACCAGAAAGATTACACGTCACATAGCAAACAAGTGCTGAAGCCAAGACTGCAGTAAGGATTGAAAACTTTAGATTTCTAGCTCTACGCTAGTTCCTTTAAAAATACAACTGGATGCTGCTTCAAAACAGACAAGAAAGGACTGGACAGTTTGTCTTGGAATAATAGTTTAGGACAGCTTACCTCTACCTTCATCAGTATGTACAGTCAATAAATTTTGAAGTGTAACAATTTATGAAAGATGTAAAATAATAATTACAGAGAAATATTTTGGATAAGCATTAACAGTGCTTTTCATCTATAGAACATATAGTGATTTATAATCTTTCTCCCTCAATACACTGAGTAAGGAAGGCGAAATTTTTATTAAAAGTTAAAATCCACTGTTACATGTATGTGTGTACATGAGATGCACAGAAATACGAGGTTAGAGATCAGGAGAAACAGGCGCCACAGCACACCACTAGTAGAGCACAGACTGGTAATCCTTTTCTGGAGGTAACTGCGCACTGCATATCAAGAAGACTGAAAAATGCACATGGCCTCTCACCCCGTTATTCCATTTCTCATTTATTCTAAGAAAATAATTACAATGTGGGTAAAAACATGTCCGCAAAAGTTGCTTATTATGGTGTTAAAAGACCAAGTTAACAAATGGATTGGTTAAATCAGAGTAAATGAAAGAATATAGTTCTTAAAGCTGATCTGGAAAAATGAGATAAATTAAGTGAAAAAAATTATAAACAATGTATACAATAGAATCACATTTTAAAAGAGATATATACGTATGTGTGTATATGTGTGACTGGGATAATATAGTAAAATATTAATGGTGATTGTATTTAGTCAGTGATATTACACATGAATTCAATTATATTCTTTTACAACTATATTTTCAAATCTCTAAAAATGATATATTTCTACAACAGAATAAGTTAAATATTATATATACATAAATGTATGTGCTTTATGTTTTTATATATTATCTATTGCTTATACTGTATTTGCATTACATAATTATATATCTTATATATAATGCATGCAGCATATATATATTTAACTTGTATCAGAACTACGGGAAATGAAATTTAAATTTACATATATCAGAAAACCCTAGAGCCATCATGCATGTCTATGGAAATGCATTTTAAAGAATAAAGCAATACGAAGAAGGCACGGCACATAGGATGAGTCAGAGATAAAACAGCAACATAGCCAAAGTGTTAGTATAAGAAAATAAACTTGAATTGAGCAGCATATTTTAAGCACAACAATTTCTCACATCTAATTAATAGGAAGTCTTCAAATACCAATAGTTTTTGGAAGTGAAGTATTTTAGACAGTTTTTGCAGGACAATGAATGTAAGGTTTGTAGGAAGAGCTGGAGATACTTGGGGAGAATGAGAGGCTTCAGTCCTGAGCTACAGACCCATCAAGAAAGGTATCAGGTGAAATCACAGCAGAACATATAATATCCACACAGAAACTATGGTGCACAGCCAGCTGGAACGTGGGACTCTGCCTGCCGCACCTTAGAAAAGATGTTACGGAAACAAAAAGTCCAGAATAGGGCAATTAAATTATGAAAAGGCAACTATAAGGGGAGAAATTAGCCTCTGATCTTCCAATATAAGAGCAGGTCAGAAAAAAAAAAACTTTTCCAAAGTTTACAAGATCATAAATGTTACAGATGGGATGAAAATAAGCACAGAAAGACCAAACTAATATGGCTAATATTTAAGTAAGTCCACATCCAAGGAAAATGAAATATTGTGACAGGATAAGAAAAATGTATGAGATGCATTATCCCATTAAGTTTAGAATAAAATCCAAAATCCTTGCCTTCCTGACTTTTGTGGTAACAGGGATGGACCTTGAGGGCATTACATTAAGTGAAATTGGTGACACAGAGAAAGACAGATACTGGATGATATTGCCTACATGTGGAATCTAAAAAAGCCAAACTCAGAAACAGAGAGCAGAGTGGTGGTTACTAGGAGCTGGGGGTTAGGGGAAATGCAGAGATACTGGTCAAAGGATACAAACATCTAGTTAGAAGATAAAAAATAAGTTCTAAGGAATATAATGTATATAGCATGGTGATTATAGTTAACAATTCTGTATTATATACTTGAGAGTTGCTAAGAGAGTAGATTTTTTTCCCAAAAGGACATGTACATGTTTAATAGCATTCTCTTATTACATTTCATTATTCATGGGCATGCCCTGAATAGGGGCTGATTAGTGTACAATGTAAACAGAAGGACACAGCAGTGGCAATATTTTTTAAATTAACTTTTGTGATACAAGTTATACATGAATTCATTTCCTTTGATTAAAAAAAAAAACAAAAAACTGCAGTTCAGGCTCAAGTTCCCATCGATCAACTTCCCAAATCCAAAACTTTCCCCTAAACACAGGGGTCACCACTGGTACCACCTTGTTTATATATTTGCCTAATATATTCATAGAAAATATATAGTACTGTCACATGGGTTTAGGTTTTGGTAGGGTTTTTTTTTTTCACATAAATTGTAAACTACAAATATTCTGCAACTAAATTCGCTTTTTACAAAAAGTCTTATCAAAGTTGGTACATATAGATCTACAGCAATCTCTTTTAATGCTACATAATATTCCCAACATGGACACATGGTTTACTTAGCCAACTCCCTATTGATAGACATTTTCTCCCATTATAAACATTGTGTCCCTGTCAAAGGCTGGAGCCTTCTCCAACCTTTTCCAGCCTGGTCCTATGGTGCCACCCCTTGTGAACAAGGAGATTTATCATTTACACTATGTTAAGGGTATAAAATAGCAAAAGCGTCCTTAGAAACATTTTATAATAAATTTATAGTAATTTTTGTTCAAAGTTCTGGATCTTACTAAGATGATTTCTTTTTTATCTGTTTGCTTTTGGAGTTTTTTAAACTTAGAATTGACATATATAACATTATAATTAATTTCAGGTATACAATATAACGATTCAATATTTATATATATCGCAAAATGATCACAATAAGTCTAATTAATATCCGTCACCATATATAGTTACAAATTTTTTTTTCTTATGAGAATGGTTAAGATCTACTCACGTAGTGACTTTCGAATATGCAACAGTCTTATTAACTACAGTCACCATGCTGTCCATTACATCCCCATGACTTATTTATCTTCTGACCACCTTCACCCTTTTGACCCACCCCTCCACCACCCTGCCTCTGGCAACCACTAATCTGTTCTAAAAGAGATCTTAAATGTTCTCATCATAAAAAAGAAATGGTAATTATCTAAGAGATGGAGGTAATCATTTTGTAATACGTAAATGTATCAAATTAACACGTTGTACATCTCAAACTTACATAGTGTTATATGTCAATTATATCTCAATAAAGCTAGAGAAAAAAAGAAAGGATGGGGATAAAAAGGCAGAAAAAGAACAAGAAAAAAGATAAAGAGCTACATACAAGGAAAATGAGGACACTATATTAACCAGTTGCTATTCAGTTTTGCAAAAAGAACTGGTTCCTGCTAACGAATATAACAAGCATAATGAACAAATACACATAACAAAATATATAGGGAAAAAATTCTTAAGTCTCAAGTTCTTATTTTAGACTCTGAACTTTCTGATTCAGTTGTAGTGAATAAAAACCTGCTTAGCTTTCAAGCTGCAATTCCTCCAAGTTAGCAGTTCAAGTAACAAAAAAAATTCTGGGTGGAGATGAAGGATGCACCAAGACAAAAAAACAGTGAACCTACACAGAAGAAATTTTATAAAGTTGAAAACTGAAAAACAGTTCATAGAATAAAATCTTGCTCTTTAGCCATCATGAAACTCTTCTTTGAAGGCTCTTTTAAAACAACATCATCTTTGAGACATTTGTTTAGTCTAATTCTTGTGAAGCACAGTTGATCATCTTTAAAAGCCTTAGTTACACTAGCAGTTCATCTTGGTTAACAGTTTTCAAATCAGTGTTCTATTTTAGAAGACATATAACATTCATAGATCTTCATCAGCCAGAAGAATCTCATAATCATCTTCTCTGTTCTCTGTATGCACCGAAGTAAATTAATTGGTGACTCTAGGATATTCTTTATCTTAACATGGATGTGAGACATCCTTCACTACAGTTGCCTCTCTCTGCTTCACAAGATAATAAAAGCAGTTCCGGAATCTGTAGCCAGAACCCAACTTTGGTGCTGGAAGGTAAAACTGTAACAAACCAGATGAAGACAGAAGCTGACCAGATAATTTACTTGCAGTGATCAGGAAGCCATACCAGCAGAACAGACAAGCTCCATCCTCAGCTCTTGTAGAGACCATCAGCCTTCGATAGAGTACACACCCCCATGGCCACACTGAACACAAAGAAAGGACATCCATTTCTCTTTCTGTTTCTCTTTCTCATAAAGGACTGACAGCAACTGACATAGGAAAGAGAGCTAGATGCAGAAAGAAACTTGGAAATACTACTCTAGTCAATTTAAGACTTTCATTAAATTCAGACTTTTTCCTGCCACACAATAAGATTGTCACTAGGTCAAAGGAAGAAGAAGAAATCTTCATGCCTTGAGATTTCAACTATTTTGCCATTTAAAGTGTGTATTGTTCAAAGCGCATTATATCTTGTACTGGATCGCAGCTCACAGTAATAAATATATTCTACATCATAACACAGTACACACAACACACATACAATTTAAAACAAAAGTTTCAAGACAGTGACCCTTACTACACGCAATGAATATAGTAAATGTCTATTTTATGTTGTCTTCTTTTTTAATGCTGGCTACATACCACAAATTGATCTAATGACCAAATAAAGGTTATAACCACAGTTTGAGAAACACTGTTGTACTATATACACGTGGTCTGCCTCTGCCTACCTCTCTACCCAAATCTCATGCTATTCACCATACTCCTCCTGCTGCTGCCACCCCCACCCCACCCCACAATCTAATTTGTACTCTTCTTTTACATTAAACCATAAGGTCAGTGCCTGTAATACTCAAAGCCTTTTCCTGTCTCAGGGCCTTTGATCTTGTTGTCGGGCTGCCTAGAACCCTTCCCTCAGATCACTGCACTTTATCGTTTAGAATTCAAGACAAAAGTCACTTCCTCAGAGGGGCCTTCATTGGCCACCCAATTTGAAAGAGCCACCACACTCAACTCCAGCCAGGGCAGAGGGTCAGGGGAGTAATTCACTGCTCTTAGGGTTGTTGGGAAGTCTGAATGACAAAATATAAGAGCAGCACAAAAAAAACAGTACTCCACAAATGTCACTTTTCATCTCCCTATGCCATTGTACAAGTCATTGAATTCTAGCCTTTGAAATTCTATTACATTTGCTTCATGATGGCTCTTCTGATTCAGAAAAGTGAAAGCTCCATCCTCCAATATACCCCAAGTACTCTGTACCCTCTCAGAGCATTTATCAAATTCTTTCTTACTTTTTTAAATTCATTCAGCAAATATCTGGGTGCCTAATATGTTCTAAGCAATAGCAGTGAGCAAAATAAAGATCCATTCCTCTAATAGTTCACAGTTTGGTAAGGGAGACAAATCTATAGACAATGAATTTCAACTGAACGTGGTAAGTACAATACGAGAGACGTGTACTATGTAAAGTTGTGACAGAAAAAGAATGAAGAGTCACTCTCTCTGAGTAGAAAAGTGAGGCATCACAGAAGAGACACCTATCCAGTGCCTGGAAATGAATTGCTGAGTAACAGAGAAAGAAAGGGTGGTGAGTGGCACTCTACTGCTAAGTTACTAGCTATATCCATCTGACAACAATCATTTTTCTATCCTCCAGTCCCTTATTCGTGTTTAAAAGATTTAGTAATTAAGAGAATTAACTAGAACCCCGGTGTTCTCAAACGCGTGAGTGAATTAAAATCACCTATAGGCTTTTTTAAAATGCAAACACGGAGCCCCATTCCTATTCATTAGGAATTCCTCCGGGTGAAGCTCAAGCAAGTGAATGTTCCATAAGTGATCTCCAAGTGATACTGAGGGGCATTCCTGTTAAAAAGCACGGACCAAGAAGGTAATCAACAGGCCAGAAAAGAACTAATGCAAAATACAGCTGTTACTTATTGGCCCTTAGGGTGTGGGAGAGTGCTCGGCCACTCAAGAGAGCAAAACTGCAGGATCTAGGGAGACTCGGAAAGGTAATGAGAAAGTCACACATACACGAGCACATACTCTTCGATGAAGCGCGTTAAGGTGAAACAGCTTGGGGAGGTGGGAGGGAAGGAATGATGAAAATGAAAACATTTTAAATGTTTGTTCGAAATAATGTTTCACCTCAGACTATTAGACTCCGTATCTTACCCCTAAACTTTGTCACATCACTCTAGAGGCTTAGCAATACCAAAGTGGAATTCACGATGCTGCAAGAAATAGGGAAAGCAAGGAAACTGCACGGACAGCTCGTGGAATGGGAGAAAGATAGCAGGGCGAAAGCAGAAGGAACGCGGACGCCTCTCGGGGCCCGGACGCCTCAGGACCTGAGACGCAGCGTAACCAGACCCCAGAGCAGTCCTTCTGGCCTCGCCTGGCACTCACCATCGCCTCAGAATATCCGCACAAGGAAACAGGTATCTTCGGGACAGGAAGACGCGAACACGAACACCAACGCCGGGTTACTCTGGCAACACAGCTCCGCCTACTGCCGGACTCTTGCGCGAGGCGCCTCTGCCTCGCCCCTTCGTCCCTAGTGGTTGAGAGTAAACGTAGCCCCGCCCTTCCAGCCGACACACCCGCCCCTTCACGCCGTTGCCTGGGGCGACGGAACACCGCCTACCTCTTTCCAGCATCATCACTTCCGTTTCGTTGACAGATGACCCGGAAATTCAAGCTAATACCAGCCTGGGGTCCAAATAGTTTCTCTTATATTTTTTGATAAGGGTTTAACAAGTTTTCACCTCCTGAAGTCTTACACCATATGTTCTATGTTATTTGAGTTTAAATGAAGCACAGAGTGTGATTACCCTTTTCTTTGGGAAAAGTATTCCGGAAAGGAAACCCTGAGTAATCGGAAGTGATTAGTAGTGAACCAGACGTTTGATGTCACCAAGGCCTGGGCGGATCGGTTTCGGAGTGTGAGAGGAGTGTGCGGGGAAGTTAACCCAGGGATACTAAGCCGAAGAACCTGTAAAGTGAGGCCCCCTGCGATAGGAAGAGTAGGAATCTGAGAGGTAAGTCGACGGACGGGCTTGTGTAACTAAGTAGGGATTTTGGACGGGCACAGAGGTCTGCGTTGAGGTTTGGTGTTAAGTAGCTTTGGATTTAGGGAAAGGTTGTTTGTTGTTCCAGGCAGGCTTGTTCAGGCAGGGACGGAACGTCATTGTTCTTTCCAAGGGTATTTGCAGACCTGTTTTAAGAACATTAGGAGGAGGGTTTGTGACTTTTGAGGAAGGTAGTTATGGAAGACGCTGTGCCGAGTTATATCCAGTAGTCAGGAGTGATCGTTTTTGTGTAGAAACCGGTTGTCTTCTGGTGTCCAGTTCATCATATTCATAAATCACTGCGTTAGTGTCACCCTCGTTCTCATGTGCTCCACTGAACCTTAATCTATACGTAAGGCCATGTATACATTTCTAAAAGCATATACTTTGCCATTTTATTTTTATTACCCAGAACTGCTAATTAAGTTATCATGAATTTTTTGTCGTGTGTTAAACATCTAAACAGAAGCTCCTCTCTGATATATATATATGTGTGTGTGTGTGTGTGTATATATATATATATATATATATATATATATATATATATATAGTGAACAAAATAGTGTAGTAATGTCTCCAGAGAATGTAATTACTTTTAAATTCCTCCTGTCATATCAATGATACAAAAACCCCTACAGTAACTACAGTGCTATTGCTGAGCTACAATTAAGAACGCACATCTGATAATTTAGAGTGTACTGGTGATCTTTTAGAGTATACAGTGAAACAGAAATTTCAAAGTAAACCACCCCTAATTTTTTTTTTTTTTTGAGACATTTGGTAGCCATATAATATCACCTGTGGAAAAGGGCTATGAGGGGCACTCGCTAAATGCAGGTTTACTGAATGCAGGAGCAAGTAGAATATCAGAGTATTTCAATTACAGGTACTTAGCGAATGTGTTTATATGGTATTGTTTAAATTCTTTCATTTTATACATTTTTAGGTTTTCTTCAGTAGAAGTCTTGGGGTGCATTTTCAGTTGTTAAAAAAAGATGGCTACTCTTGAAAGTTTAGAAGCCAAAGGTAAGTTTTCTTCTTTTGATGATAATTGTTTTTAAAATGTGAAATTTATGACAATAGGATGAAGAAATGTTTGAGTCAGGTAACCAAATCTCACAGAGCCCTTGGGAATTATTTGTGTTTCAAATTTCTTCATGTTTGTTTTTTAATGCAATGGTTACATCTCAGTACTTCAGATATACAATTGAGTATTAACATTATTTGGTAGTATATATTACATTACTACCACTGTTAAACATTTAGTGTAAAAGGAAAGTTTTACAGCCATGTTCTCTATCCACCAGGAGATTTAGATTTAAATAAATAAGAATATACATTTTTTAAGATTTAAGTAGATGGACAAACAACTAGCAAGTTTAAAAGACATTTTCTTATTGCATTGATTTGTTATGGCTACTATAACAAAGTACCACAAACTGATGACTTAAACAACAGAAATTTATTGTCTTACAGTTTTAGAGCCTAGAAGTCCCTCTGCAGTCACTAGGGAAGGATCTGTTCCAGGCCTCTCTCCTAGTTTCTGGTGGTTTGCTGGCAATTTTTGGTACTCCTTGGCTTGTAGACACATCACCCTGATCTCTGCCTTTTTGTTCATATGGCATTCTGCCTGTGTGTGTATGTCTCTGTGTCCAAACTTCTCCTTTTTATAAAGACACCAGTCATATTGAATTAGGGGCACACACTAATCCAGTATAATCTCATCTTAATTGATTACATCTGCAATGACTCTTTCCAAATAAGGTTACATTCTGAGGTATGGAGAATTAGGACTTCAACATATGAATACTTGGGGCTGAACACAATTCAGCTCATAACACTTGCTATCCACATTAGTTACTTTTTAGTTCTGTGTTGCTTATCATTTGTATAACATTTCATACTGTTGATCATTCCCACCTTTTGAAATACTTTCCTTGATTTCCATGACTTCACTCTTATTTTCCACCTACTCTGTGGCCCTTCATTGTCCAGTGCAGCCACATGCCTGGGCTATTTGAGTTTAAATTAATATTTTTAAAAATTAAAAATTCAGTTTCTCAGTTACACTAGCCACATGTGACCTGGTGGCAATTGTATTAGAAAGTACACATATAGAACATTCCCATCATTGCAGAAAGGTCTATTGGACACCCTTTTTCTGGCTATAGTTTCTTTTTCATCTTCCTCTTCTTCTGGTTTGTGTTTTTAAAATCAGTTTCTTTTCAGCCCTAGTTTTCTTCTGTCAGGGCTGCGGTAATTACCTGTAAGAATGACTTCCAAATCTATTTATAACTCACATCTCTTCCTTTGTGATTCAGATCCTTAAAGGCTACTGCATTCTTCACTTAGACATAGGTAACAGTCTTAGCATGTCCCAAAATGAGCTCCTCCTGATTCAGGTTATTCTTGGGTGGAGTGAGTTCTTGGGCAGTCAGTAAAAGATGGGAAACTATTTTGTAGAAGCCAGTTTTGCAGCAAGCCAATCTCCAACAGCAAACTCTTTAAAGGGAGTTTAAATGTTCTTAGGAAGCAAGGAAGCAAAGATCAGAGTCACAGGGAGGCTTTTTATGAAGTATTAGAATAAGCAAATCAGAAACTGAAATGAAGGTAATAAACTTGGGATTAATGGGAAATAAGAGCAATTAAATGGTAACTAATATGAAAGTAATTAGCATGGTGCTTGGCAAAAAGCAAAAACAAAATATGACAATATCATTAGTAATTAAAAGTTATTGCAAGACCTCAGTGAAATTAAACTTTTTTATTATTTGTTGTTACCTGTTTGTAATGAGTTATAAAGCACTTTCACATACATTATTTCATTCGATCTTAATTTTACAAAGGTAGCTAATTCAGCTATTAGTCCTAATCCTACTTAATATGTTAAGTGTTGTCAGTGAAGAAGAGTTACTCCTATTGCATCGCCTGAGAAAAGGTGCACTTACCATGCTTGACATTTGTCAGTTGCCTGCATTTCCTGTAATTGCCTCAGAAGAGAAACAAGATTGGCTTAATGGGGATGGAACTTCCTCTCAGCAGACATCTGAGCAGTACTGTCATCATGAGAGGGATGTGTCCTTGCTGCTAGGGCTGTTTCTGAAAGGGAAACATGCAATAAATAGGAACAACTAGAAAATTAGAATTTGAATCCAAAAGTTTTCTTGGGAGCAAGGTTGAAATTAGAAGTAAGGAGATTAAAGTCAGTTAGTGAAAGTAGAGCAGTTAGGAATGTCTGAGATGTTTAAATATTTATAATTCCATAAAATAGTCTGACTTTTAATCCTAGGTCTGGGGACTAATAAGTATTAGGTGAAAAAGAATTCCATGGGCAGATAAAATTTGGGAAATGCTGGGTCAAAGGAGAGATTATACTACAGGACTTCTCAGATCCTTTAATGTACTAATGTACACTGCAACTCCAAAGAGATTTAGTATGCATTACTGCCCACACTTATTTGACCAGGGAACTCTTTATTTGTGGAGCCTGTGACAAAAGGAATGTTTGGATTCCAAGTCAGTAAACGTGGGCCTAACTCTAAAGTCCAATGTCTATAATATGTTTTTCTAATTTAATGGTAACTAAACTTTGTTAAGTGATATTGGTGACATTTAAAAGAATATTGATCTAAAATTACCGAGTCATGATTCCTAATTTATTTAACTGTATTATAGCTGAATCTGAACACATTCTGAAAAGTATGTTAGATTATAACTGAGTTAGGAATTAATGATGTAGTGTAGAGGAAAAAAAAATAAAGCAGTTTTTAAATGAGTTAGTTATTGGTTGTTAAAATGAGACCTTTTAGGTAGTGTGTTTTTCTTTTTGTTGTTTTCTTTTTGAGGGGGGAAGGAATTAGGTTTATTCATTTATTTATTTTTTTTAGAGAAGGTCCTGGGGATTGAACCCGGGACCTCGTGCATGCTAAGCATGCGCTCTACCACTTGAGCTGTACCCTCCCTGCTAGTGTATTAATGTTAACATTGATAAACGTCAGTGAGCACTTCTTGTCTGCACCAAGCACCATTTCATAGTTGATGATACAAAGATTAGGAGTCAGTCCCTACCCTGACAAGCTCTCAACAGTTTAGTCCATGAGAGAAACAAATTACTTTAAAATACTCTTATATTTGCATTATTCTCAAAGCACTGAAGGATAAGGGGAGGGTAAGGTTAAGTGATTTGACCAAAGTCGCACAATGCGTGGCAGTAGGAACTGAAGTTTTTGACTCGTAGTCTGGTGTTCTTTGTACTACACCATCCTGCTGACTTTGAGTATGTCTTCACAGATTTACAGTTTTATGAAAAAAGGAGAAATGTTTATTTAATAAAAGACTATAAAATGATATTCTTTTTGCCTCAGTATTCTAGAGCAAAGTTGGTAATTTGTGGCTCCTGGGCCTCCTGAGAATATTTGCAGTTTGGTAATAGGGAACACTAACTTTGAATCCCACTTAAGCCAAGTGTTATCCCAAATAAAAAAGAACTCTATTCTCATTATTAGACCTATATTACCAAGAGAAAAAGAAAAGAAAAATTTTACTCATTATTATTATACTTTAAATTTTATCTTTAAAATTTTATTTTTTCTCTTTATATATACATGCCTATGTAGTACCCTGAATTTCACCTCATGATCTACGAAGCCTAAAATGTTTATTGTCTGGCCCTTTGTGGAAAAAGTTTGCCAACCTCTGCTGTAGAATGTTATTTGGTCTCCCCCTGCATTTCACCAGTTTGGGGGGAAGGCAGTAGGAATGAGCCATAAACCTTCGATGTTTATTCTTTGATAAGTGATCACAGGTGGAACTTAATGTTGGTAATAACTGAAGAATTGTTTTGTTGGCTCCCTTCAAAGAGTGGAGAAGAATAGGCCTTGATGTTTTGCTTTACTCAGCCATTGCTCATAATTATGGAGCTGGTACCGTAGATTGTTGTCTTCCCACTTGGCAGAAGGTAATCGCTCATGAATGTGCCCTGGATTGTGCCTAGTGCGTATGTAATAAAGGTTTCTATGTGTGTCACAGGGAAAATAGAATTATGAAAGTAAGTTACCGGGGGAGGACATGTAAAGCTCTGACTCCCACGTGCCCCCTTGCCCATGCACAGTAGCCAGAAGCATAGCTGTTACAGAGAGGGAGCTGCCATGCGGTGATGGTACCACTTTGGTACCATAAATGATGAGTAAGTAGAACAGTTTCAATAAAGTGAAGAGTAAATTGAGGTTGAACCAAGTGGGTTGAATTTCTCAACTGGAATTTTATGACATATTTTGTTTAAAAAGAGATTTTTGTTAAATACCCATTAATGTTTCTTTGCCTTTTAAATTTAATGTTAAGCATTTTGTGGTTTGTTCTTGAATCTCCATTACCTAAAATTCCAACTCAGAAATGCTATGGCTTGCCTAGAAATTGTATTTAACCCTAACAAAATGTCACACCTGCTTCTTGTTTCTTCAGCTTCAGTGGGCTTGAATGATATAGCTCTCATATGTCTTTTTGTTGTGTTTTTTTAATTATTAATTTATAGTTTATGATGCCACATTACATCTTAAATGGCAGAGTGTCTTAGTGATAAAATTAAATTTGCATTAGACAGAGTTAGACAAACTTAAAACCAGATTTTAAGAGCAAGGGAATAGGCCTTCACTTTTAGAACAGTTCAGTGGAAATTTTCCTTCGAGGTGCTAATGTGCTACAGCATGAACTAAGATATCAAACCCTTTATTTCACTTTGTGAAGTGTTCCTTTGTTCGTCTTTTTGAAAGTAGAGTCAGTCCTAAAGCCCAAAGTATGTCTTAGTTAAGGTATTTAATACAGAAATGACAAAATATTTTATTCCGTTGTAACATGTTTTGTTAAATAGAACACGTTAAGTGTACCTCAGATGTCTTTCTACGTCCTGTCTAACTAACATAACTCAGGATCCCCAGTACATTGCTGCATACCTAGGAAAAACTCCCCAAAAAATCTCTTAAATGAAAAAATAGTTATAAGGTCTGGTGACACAACTTTGTAAGACTCTAGCATAAGAGAATAAAAGTCAGAATTATATTTTATGGCATTATTTAAGCTTTCTTTCTCCCCTTAAGATCCTAAGTTGATTAGAGATTTTTTTTTAAGAATAATAGTAAAAGCAATAGGAGCTAGCATTTAATGAGTGCTGACAATGCCAGACACCATTCTGAACACTTCACATGTATTATTTACTTTTCAGTTCTGCATTAGATCATAGGAATGGTGCCTGCACAAAAAATAAATAAAACTAAGTAAAGGCATAAGTAATAGACCTACTGACACATTGACAGAGTTATTTCGTGAGGCAGTTTGACAATGCAGATCTTTACCTGGCACATTAATTATGTTCTTGAGAATTTATTCAAAAGAAGTAATTTAAAAGTTGAGGAAAAACCTATAGGCATAAAATACTCACTAAAGCATTTTTATAATGAAAAATTGGAAGGAGTCTAAATAGCCAACAGTAGGATAATAATTTATTAAATAGTGCTATATTAACTTGAAGGAATAATGCAGTCATAAAATGAAAACTATGAAGACTAGCAAACTGGAAAAATAAATTAAGCTTACAAAGTTAATTATAAGTATAAAAAATATTGAAGAAATTTGAAGTAATGGAAAGTTATTTTAGAGTTATGAGGATATAGGTAATTTTTTCTTACTATCTTTTAATAATGTAATGTTTTTAAAAATATTAATAGAAACTAGAAGATACGTGATTGTGTATGAAGATAACCTGTTCTACTCTGTAGTTTCTGTATGTATGTAACAAAGTTTGGAAGAGGAAAAATAAACTCATTAAAAAGGGGAAACCTAATAAATAAACCTAAGAAGAGTATTCTTGATAGGTATTTTCCTTGCTGTAAAACATCTTGATAGGTAATTTTTTCATAGCTTTGTTGTTGTTGTTGTTGTTGTTGTTAACATTAGCCTGAGCAAGCTTACCATTTCTTAAAGTTCTTTGCTGGAGAATTCCATTTCTAGGGCCAGGATCCAGAAACCAAGGTGACAGGAGTCTGTTTGAATTTGGAATGTTTATATATTATGTAATCTCTCTTTTATATGGCTTTGTATTTAAGAAATTCTTAAGAAAGGTTTAGTTTTAATAAGACTTCATTATTGCCCTAATCAAATTGATTGTTCTCATAATTGCATGGGTTATGGCAAAACATGGTTAATCTATAATTAGCATGAATTAATTAATAATTATAATACTTAATTGAGCAGAACATGGTACTGATAACTAATAGTAACTGAGACTAAAGACATACTTTGGCTTTTTTTTTAAAACTAGGGTTAAGTAACACTTTTGTAGAAATCAAATTTCTATAGAAATATTTTTCTACCACTTACTTCTCACTTATTATATATTACCCAGTGATACATGTTACTTTGTTACATATATGTCCTCTCTCCTCAAATTTCTGTGCGTAGAGGTCCCCACTACTTCACACAATGTCTCACCAGTATTAGGCACCAAGCAGCATGTTTGCTGCCTGTGAAACTCAGAAGTTTATCATTATCACATCTTGTATGTGCTCATCTCATCCACCTCCCCTTGTTCTCATGCATTAGAGAATCCTGGGTGCAAGGCACTTTACTAAGAATATAGTGGTTAGCAAGAGACACACAGTTCCTACCCTCATGGAACTTATATCCTAGTAGAAGACACAGGCAGGATATAATTAATTACACTGAAAAAAAAATGCCTATTTACCATTTTGATAAATAGTAAAAAGAGAAATGCAGGGTCTTTGCTGTAGGAGTATATAAACAAGGAACCTAGCCTAATCATGGAAGATGAGAGAAGGGCTTCCCTTAGGAAAGGTTGAACTGAGATTTGCAGTATGAGTAGGGGAGAGGGAGTTAGCAAGAATATTCCAAGAAAAAGTGTCTTCAGAGGAAGTGGAAGGTTTTGCTGCCATTGAGACATTAAAAGAAAATAAGTAAGGCTGGAAGTGAGGGAGTATCTGAGGGAGTGAATGGCGTAAGTTGAGACCCTGGAGATAAACAGAGGGCCAGATCACCGAGGGCCACGTAGGCCATGGTAAGGATCTTAGTCTTTGTCCTGACAGTGATGGGAAGCCACTCAGGGGTTTGATGCAGCACAGATCTGCATTTGTTTAAGCTCACTGTGACTGTTATATAAATTCTGTGGGCTTTTGCAGACTGATAAAATAGGGTCGTTAGCAGAGACAGTAAGTTCAGTTGATGGGAGAGTAGTTTTGGTTTGTGAAGGCCTCCCAGAACAATTAACAGCTTAGCTCTGGATTCAGATTTGGACTAAAATCCCAGTTTGACACTGATGATTTGGACAAGCTATTTAACCTTTCACAGCCTCTGCTTCTGTCTACAAAATGGGTACTGCTGTGCTTACCTCATGAGACTTGTAAAAATTAAATGATACTGATGCATCTTGAAGGACTTAGAAGAGTCCTTGGCACATAGTAAATAGAATAAAAGCTAATTATTATTACTATTCATAGGCTTTGGCCTCCATTTTCTCAAATGTATGCTGGACTTGTAAAATAGCAAGGCCTCTAACTTGTAGCTCATAGGGATATTTCTGGATGGACTAATTTTGGAACTCCATGTAGGTTAGGTGTCATCTCAGCCTCCTTCCCAAGGTTTGCAGCATCTCGTTCTAGCATATCCTCCATTCTTTCTAAGCTCTAAACCACTCATTTTCTTGAGTCACTTAGTGAAGTTAGCCCTTTCTTGGAGAAAGGTGACTCAATGAAGTTCTTCTTACACTACTCAATTTGAGGTAAGGTAAAATAGGAGAAAAGAAACAAATATTTCTGTTATTTGGCTGGAGCAATGGTAGTATAGTGATGAGCATAGCTGCCTTCCAAAGGTTCTCTGAACTCAGGATGGCAAGATAGCTTTGGCTTATATGAGGGAAAATAATTTATTTTATATTTATAGCTTATATTTATTTTTATATTTAACTAACATTATTGAGGGTCCACAGTGTGCCAGGAACTTGATTTATTACATTCTTTCTTACCACACCCTGTAGCATAGTTGTTACCATCTCCATTTTGCAGATTAGGAATTAGAGATTCATGAAGGGTTATTTACCTAGGATTATACTAGGAGGTAGAAGCTGGAACCAAATACCGTATATCCAAACCCCTTGCATTTTCTACCAAGAGAGAAACCATTTACTAAATTTGAACTTGTAAGACTTTGTTCAGGTTTTGTTAACACATGGTTATTTTGTTAATTTTTACTCTACATTTTTGCCTTTTTTTTTTTAGTGGCAGTAATTCTGAATGTGAGTAAAGCAGGCCTTGGCATTTTCCTGGCATTTCTTTTCAGCGAGTAGTGTATGTTTTGTTTTCCTTTTTATAGTCCTCCTTACTTCAACTCCAATCCGAGGAGCGGGAGATGGAATGGAAACTGAGGAGCCACCTAAATCCATTGAAGTTACCTCTGGAATCCAACCTATAAAGCATCACATCCTTCAGAGTCCACGGAAGAAAGCAGTTCCATCAGAGAGCCCAGGAGTTCTTCAGCTAGGGAAGATTCTCGCTGAGAAAGCAGTGGAAGTCGAAGCTGTAAGAATATTAGTTCCCAAAGCCGCTATAATCCATGACATTCCCAACAAAAACGCAAAGGTGAAGTCTCTGGGACATCATAAAGGAGAATTCCTCGGCCAGTTGGAGGGAGCCGTAGAACCCAGAAAGGAACTTTCCGAGGTAAAGAATGTACTGGAAAAGCTTAAGAACTCTGAAAGGAGGTTACTGCAGGACAAAGAAGGTCTTTCAAACCAGCTGAGAGTACAGTCCGAGGTAAGAACAGCCTTAATAGCTTTAATGAGCGCTGCTCTTTACGCTTGGGCCTTCTACGCCTGCACGTGGGAAAACTGTATTTCCTCTTGGAACGTCATTTCTTACAGCTTGTCATTTATCTAAAAAGCTTCCTCTTAAGTTTCTCATTCATAGTGCCTCCAATAGAACTAGTTTATGTTGGGAACTTAAACTCTAAACCTGGTTGAAAATGAAGTATGAGGTACTTTGGATAAGAACACCTATAAGGTGTAAAGGAGGTGACAGTTACGAACTTGCAGACCAGAGATGCCTGACCAAGTCAGACTAGCTAGTAATCCTTGCTATAAGGATCATAAATTCCAAGTATTTTTGCCTATGTGTAGATAATACTCGGAATAAAGAGAATGGTGGTAAATGTATCTGTATATTCACTGTAAGTGGAAAACTATTTATAGTCCTTGATTCTGTTTCTTTAGTCTTTAGATCTTAGTCAACATAGCCTTACCACCCTCCACTTTGTTTCTCTGTTAGATTATACATCTTTTTACTAGATGTTAGCCTTTGTGACACCATGATTAATGATTCTTACCCAAATATGTTTCTAATATATTTAATAATATATTATATTTTTAAATAACTAATTTCAAATTAACAAAAGTAGTACATATTTACTTAGAACATTTTAGAAAATACAGCAAAAATAATGAAAATACTATCACGTATTATTGTACCATCCTACTATAAATACATAATTATACATATTGAGTCCATTTTTGCCTTATAACTTTTTTTAGTTATTAATATTTTGCCAGATCATGGACTATTCTATTAAAATATCATTAGTAGCAACAGTGTTCTTCCGTGGCTGCACCAATACCTTTTATTGGACATTTATGTTTTAACTTTTTACATTAAGAACATGCTTATAGACATCGTGAATTACTTCCTTTGCTTAAATTCTTGAAAGTAAAAATCCTAGAGCACAAAGACATGAATTCTTAAACATTGAAAATGATTTAAAAATATATAAAACATTCTGTCATATTTTTTAGCAAAATTTATTGGTTTAGTTTACTAATTTTTTGCCCTTAAGTGTTGCCTAGAGCAGTTTGTAATTTTATGGTAATTATTTGTACTCTTATAAAAAGAGGCTCAGTTTATATCCACAGGGACTACAGATTGATAGGTATATAGAGATAGAGATAGATGTGGCCTGTATATATTATGAAACTTAAATATTTAATATCACTTTTTTATATACATTTTTAGTAATGGAGGTCCAAATTACAGGAAACACAGTTTCTCTTTTGTTTACTTTGCTACATTAAAGTCACTGACGTTACTTTGAGCTTGTTGTATTGGTCATATTTTCCTCTAGGTCAACCGTGAGTTAAAAAAGCTGCTGGTGGCTTCGGTTGGAGATGATCTTCAGTATCACTTTGAACGTCTATCCCGTGAGAAAAATCAACTTATTTTAGAAAATGAAACCCTAGGTCGAAACATAGCTCAACTTTCTGAACAGTTAGAACGCATGTCGATACAGTGCGACGTGTGGCGAAGTAAATTCCTCGCGAGCAGGTATTTTCTTCTTTAAATAGTATTTCATTTCCTAGTTTTTGCTCTATCAGATCTTTGACCCATAATGCAAGAAAATAGATTGGAGTGTGAAAATGTCTTACTCAGATTGTCAAAGTACCTCATGTATTATTTAAGATGCGGACTCTCCCTTCTCTGGATGGTCCCGGCATCTCCTTAAATGGAAAAGTGATAGCATAAAGATCCTCTCTCATTCCAGAATTCTGAGTTATTCTTTCTTCTGTAGTGGAAATCACTCCTACTCCGATATTTAAGACCAAAGCAAAACTGTAAATTCAGATATCTAATAAATATTAAAATATTTTTTAGAAGTATTTTTCCCCACCTTCTATCTGGAGAACTCAAATATCATTGCCACTCCATAAAGTAATATTATTTGTCCCTCATGCTCTGTTCTCATAGCTCACTTAACTACGTCATAGAGCTTCCTATCCTTTTCTCTCCATGCACAGATAGAAAATGCTAACATCTGTACAGCGTACTGGATGAGGCTACTTTCCAACGGGGGAGAACCCCAGGGCCCTAGTCCAGGCCCAGGGACATACTGGTAGTTGGGAAGCTCTCTTATATATTACGAGTCTTTGTTTATTTACCTCCTCCCTCCAATGTTAAGTTACTGGAGAATAGGATCTGGGTGTTATCCACCTATGTATTTCCAGTGCTTTGCCAAGTGCTTCTCATGTAATAGTTTAATAACTATTGATTTAAATTTAATCATTTGGAGATTTCTCACAGAACACCAAAGGTTTATAGGCTATACCTTAAGAATCACTGATTGTAATGAATAAATTTTTAGGGAATCATTTCTTCATGTCTTAATATCTGTGATACTATCTAGTAATTTATTACCCTCTTGAAATAATTTGTTTCTAATTGTGCTAATATAGGATGCTATTTGGAGAAATTTACTGTTTATTGACTTAGAATGACTGTTTATTCTCATTGAACAGTTTGAGGCAAATCATGCACATATTTTACAGATTACTTTTTTTTATTTAACATTCACATCAATGCTGATAGTAACATTCTAAGGGCAGTAATAATTAAACCTAACTTCACTGATATTTTAGTTGATTTAATCTTTCAGTATCAAAATTATTTTCATTTTAAGGAATTCAATGGCTACTTTGGTCAGAGCCTTTAATTTTAGTTTTAAGATTTTCAGTTGATAAAAAATACTTGAAAATTTTGCTTCAGTTTCATCAATAGAGAGAATTGGTTAAATGAATTTTGGTACATCCATTCAGAAGAAAACATGAAGCTGTTTATTTTTTTTAAAAGGGAATGAGAAAGCTTTCTGTGTGCTAATACGAAAAAGTCACCGAGATAAATTATTAGGTGAAAAAAGCAAACTATCGAAAAGTCTCTATTAAATAATCCCTTTTTTATAAATAAGATGAATATATTTTAACACATACTTTTATGTTGATGTACACATATATTTTTTTTTCTAGAAAAATGTATTGGATACTTTATTGATTACTGATTATAAAAGGAGGGGGATCCTGGATAAGAGGAAAAACTTAGTTTTCCTTTTATAAAAGCTTCCTATATTAATTTAATATTTTTCTAAGGACAAAGAGGTAATTGAATGGTAGAAAATAATACATTTTTAGTTTTCTATACAATTTTCTGTATTTAAAAATATCTAATTAATGTCATTTTTTCCAAAATTTGATTAATCTAGAGTAAACTTAAAGCACGTTCCAAAGTCTTTATCTAAGAAAGTTAATTGTCATTTTGTAAACAAATATTTTAATTGAGTCCCTTTAATGAGTTCTAGGCTTATAAACATTTTATTTTATTTAATTTTTTGCATGTATCTTTCTGAACTCATGTTTTTGGTTTTTTATTTATTTATTTATTTTTAAACTTTTTTTTTAATTGAGTTATAGTCATTTTACAATGTTGTGTCAAATTCTAGTGTAGAGCACAATTTTTCAGTTATACATGAACATATATATATTCATTGTCACATTTTTTTTCACTGTGAGCTACCATAAGATCTTGTATATACTTCCCTGTGCTATACAGTATAATCTTGTTTATCTATTCTACATTTTGAAATCCCAGTCTGTCCCTTCCTACCCCCCGCCCCCTTGGCAACCACAATTTTGTATTCTATGTCTGTGAGTCTGTTTCTGATTTGTATTTATTTATTCATTTATTCATTTATACATTCATTCATTCATTCATTCATTTATTAGATTCCACATATAAGCGATCTTATATGGTACTTTTCTTTCTCTTTCTGGCTTACTTCACTTAGAATGACATTCTCCAGGAACATCCATGTTGCTGCAAATGGCATTATGTTGTCTGTTTTTATGGCTGAGTAGTATTCCATTGTATAAATATACCACATCATCTTTATTCAATCATCTGCCAATGGACATTTAGGCTGTTTCTATGTCTTGGCTATTGTAAATAATGCTGCTATGAACATTGGGGTGCAGGTGTCATCCTGAAGTAGGGTTCCTTCTGGATATATGCCCAGGAGTGGGATTCCTGGGTCATATGGTAAGTCTATTCCTAGTCTTTTGAGGAATCTCCACACTGTTTTCTACAGTGGCTTCACCAAACTGCATTCCCACCAGCAGTGTAGGAGGGTTCCCTTTTCTCCACAGCCTCTCCAGCATTTGTCATTTGTGGACTTTTGAATGATGGCCATTCTGACTGGTGTGAGGTGATACCTCATTGTAGTTTTGATTTGCATTTCTTTGATAATTAGTGATATTGAGCATTTTTTCGTGTGCCCATTGATCATTTGTATTTCTTCCTTGGAGAATTGCTTGTTTAGGTCTTCTGTCCATTTTTGGATTGGGTTGTTTGTTTTTTTCTTATTAAGTCATATGTAAGCTCATAAAAATTTTAAATGGTTTTTAGTGAAGGTTTAAAAACTGAGAAATCATTTGACAACATTAAATCTTTTTTGTGAGTTTTCAAAAAATGACAGCCACAAAGATAGTATGTTAACTTCATTACATTTCAGAGAATTTATAAGTAAGATTTTAATCTTTTCTAGGGTTATGGCAGATGAGTTAACCAACTCGAGAGCGGTTTTACAGCGTCAAAACCGTGATGCACAGAGTGCCATACAGGATCTCCTCAGTGAACGGGAACAGTTTCGTCCGGAAATGCTGTCTACCCAGAAGTATGGCACTTCTTTACATTCTGAACTCTTCTACTTTCTCCTGCAATATTTGTTATTGAGATAGTTCTTTAGTATTTATACATTTAATAACTTATGGAGCACATACTTTGAGTAGCATTTTAAGATAGATGCCCAAGGGAAGGAGGAAGACTAAGAAAACAGAAGGCATGCCCCTTATATTCTTAACTGGGGAGAGAATTAGTTATATCTGTAATAGAAGAAACCTCTGGATTTAAAAGTAGGTTTTGGTTGTACTTGTAGCAGTATAATCAGGGGAAAAATAGATACACATGACGAGCATCAGGGATGAGGAGAAGCATACACTATAGATTCCATAGACATAGAAAGGTATTAATGGGATATTATAAACGACTCTGTGCCAGTCAATTCAACAACTCAAATGGACAAACTCCTTAAAAGACACAAACTACCAAAGAGTATTAAAGAACAGATAACCTGAATAGCCCTAACCTATTAAAACAATTGAATTTATAGTTAAAAACCTCCGAAGAAAGGAAACTCCAGCCTACATGGATCCACTGGTAGATACTAACAAACATCTAAGGAAAAAATAAAACCAAATTTACACAAACTTGTTTTAGAAAATAAAGAAGGGAACAATTTCCAACTCATTTTATGAGGCCAGCATCATCTTAATACCTACCAAAACCAGACAGAGGCATTATAAGAAAATAAGGCCAATATCTCTAATGGAACATAGATGCAAAAATCCTTAACAGAATTTTAGTAAATCAAATCTAAGAATATATAAAAAGGTTTATACATCATGGCCAAGTAGTTTTTATCCCAGGAATTATAAGTTGGTTTATCATTTAAAAATCAACCAATGTAACTCACGAAAAAAAAATTTATATATACCGTATGATTATCTCAATAAATGCACAAATCAAATCAGTCGTTCTGTAGTATGGGAGGTGGGTATAGCTCAGTGATAGAATGCATGCTTAGCATGCACGAGGTTCTGGGTTCAACCCTCACCAAAAAAACAAACAAACAAGTTTCTAGTAGTTCTATAATACTGTATGAGTATACTAGTATACCTATGCTAAAATATGGTAGCCAAAAAAGGTCCTATTTGTTGAGTGATTTCCAGATAACCATAAGATTGATAAGTGCTTTAATCTAAGTTATTTTATCAGACTTACTGACTTATTGAACTGTGAGAGAAAGATAGGGGAGAAAGATACTGTAGGATTTCAGAAACATGTTTCTCATTTATTCAGCATCCTTGCTAATGTTCAGTGTTCACGTGCGTTCTCTGCAGACTGTTAGAAGAGCTCTTAGTCTCCTTGCAGTGGGGAAGAGAACAGACTTACTACCCCAGCGCACAGCCGCACAGCACAGCAGAACTAGCATTAACGAGTCACAAGTTGGCAAAAGCAGTAAAGTCTCACCTTCTGGGAAATGTTGGCACTAATGGTCAAAAAAAGATTCCATCAACAGTTGAATTCTGCAGCACCCCAGCAGAAAAAATGGCTGAAACGGTAAAGTATTTCTCTTTCATGATCTGTGGAACTTCTAAGTCCGTACTGAACGGTGACGTGTAATAATGGAAAGTGCTTGGCACTGGGAGTTAGGAAATACGGGATCAGAACCTGGTTCTCATGCTGATGAGCAAATGATCTTGGAGAAAATTGTTTCCTCCTCTGAGCTTTAATTTTCTCAAACATAATTATTCTTAAAGAGAAAAGCTGTAATTGCATATTTTTTAGCTACAGAACCAGTGATAATCCTTTTCTTAAGCTCATTTTGATATGAAAACCAGTATAAAATTTTTAAATTTAGTAATAATGAGTAGATAATTGTTTATTTCTCATCTTAGACATTATTTGTTTTTCCCACAGAGATGGGAATGTGCCAAATACTACAGAATCAATTAATATAGACCTGGGATCTACAGTCCTGGGTGAATTCAGGGTTCATGCATATGACCTGTCAAATACTGTGGACTCACAGCCCTACAACCACACCAAATTCACTTTCATTATACTCGATGTCCGACTCCCATGTCCCCATTATAGGACTTGCCATTAACCAGAACTTTTCTACTTTTAAAGTCTTCAGCTCACATCTCTCTCTCCATGATCTGTGATCTCAACTTTTCTTCCCAGCTCTAATTCTTTAATTCTGAATACCCTTGTTCCTTGATTACATCATAATTTTTATTCCCTTGATCCCTGCATGTTTTCTTCATCTCATCAGCTCACTCTCCTGGCCGCTTTTCCTGCCATAGTTTGCCTAGACTACATTCCTAAGTGCCTTTCTCCCTTATCCTTTTCTCGGTTACCCTGAAAATCCCACTCCTGTGTCACTTCAGCTGCTTACCTTCTTTGTTTCTGTATTCATCCAACTGTTACCCAGATTCAGCAGATGACTTTGGCTTCTAATTTACAGAAGAAAAAGAGGGCAGAGGCAGAAAATTCCTTCAAGGTCCCACTTGGCATCTAGAAGCTTAGCTGTATGGCAACCAGCCTTCCATTTATTTCTCTCACTGGAGGAGGTTCCCCTCCTCCTCTCCAAGCCACAGCACTCCCTCCAGGCTCAGCAGGCCTCCTACCAACAATTACTTACCTCTTTTGGCCCTTTCCTTTTGGCTTAAGAACATGCCCAGTGTCTCCCATGTAAACAAGAAAAGTGTCTCCCATGTAAACAAGAAAAGTGTTCCCTCTATCCCAAGTTCTCTGTATATGGCCTTATCACCTTCCCTTCACGCCAAGGCTCATGAACAAGTTGTCCATACTTATGTCCACTTACATACCATCCATTCCTCACCTCCTGCCATTGCTTATCAGTCAACTTCCAGTTCCACTGTTCTCAAAAAGTACTCTTAGAAAGGTCATGAATGTTTAAATACTTTGTCATGTTTTACTGTATCTAGCACGGCTTCCTTGATACTCCCTTTACTTATGTGACATTAGTCCTACCTGAACCTCATGCTGCCTCTCTGAACTCTTCACAGACTTTTTTCTCCTTTAAATGGTGATATCCCATAGGAACCTGTTCCCTGTGTTTTTCAAACTCCCTCAGTTTCTGAAATGTCATACCCTCCCAGCTCTCCCTACCTCTGTGAGCATTCTTTCTCAGTATCTGAAGGGAGGGGGGCATCCTCTTCCTGTGCCTACTCTTGAGCCTTTCCTTACATGACATGCTTTCTACATTCTCTAGGGATTATCCTAATCCCAGAGCTTTATGCTTGTGACTTCTTAGCAGTTTCCAATGTAGTATAGTCATTTCTCAGTAGATAGTGGCTGTCATTTTTATTATTGCCTTCATTCCCCTAATCCTGTTGCCTTTACAAATCCTATCAGTTCATTCTAATTTATTCCCTCTCCCAAGTTCAAACACCTGATCTACACACTAGACTTTAGCAACAGCCTCCTCCAGGAACCAATGTTCCTGCCTTGCTTTTTACCTGCATCCAGGCCATCCTCTCCTGGACAGAGAGTTTTTATATATAGCTACAACTGAATAACTATGCTGTACACCAGAAATGAACACAACATTGTAAATCAACTATACTTCAGTTTTAAAAAAAAAACAATTCCATCATCTTGGTACTCCTGTTCAGAGGGCTCCCAGTCTCCATTATTGAATCTGAATTATTTCATATTGTTCAGAAGGCTTCTCATAATCTATTCCATCTCCCCTTCTCTGAGATCTTTTCCCAGGTGTCCCTGCCCACTGCACTTCATGTGCCAGCGGTGTTAACCACTCTCATTCGATGGGTACACCACTGTATCTCATGTCTCTGTACATACTCCCAGCATCTCTCTCCTGGCCCAACCACTATACTGCCTTTAAGAATCAGCCTTCCCTGAATCCCACAGGCAAACCTAGATGCTCCTTCCTGCAGGCTTCCATTGCACTTTGTACATATATCTAGTATAGGTCTTTACTGTGTTAAGTTGCAGTTGGATTCCCCATCTCTCTCCCAAACTGTAAGCTCCTTAAGGGTGCGCACTATGTCTTGTTTCCTTGAGGTCTGGCATAAACCTTTGTACACAGTAGGTGCTCAGCTACTTACTGAATGAATCAGTTCTTAAAACTAAACTCATCATCTTCATTTAAAACCCTGTTTCTCCTTTTCTATTCTTTTTGTTGGGAAATTACATGGCTGCCTACTCAGTAGCAGGCAGTAGCATTTGGTATAATTACTCCTGATTCCCTGAAACACTCTCTTCCCTTGGCTTATGTAACGCTACACCCTCTTGGCTCTTCTCTTTTCTCTGACCATTCTGTTTCACTGTACAATGTTGCGTAGCCTCAGGACTTGGTCTAGATCCCCTTCTCCCAATCTTCTATCCACCATATATTCTCTCACTGAACAAAACTGACAGACAGTCCTATTTCCTTAGTGTCTCTTGGACCTTTCAGCCACATTGCTTCAAGGTCACCATTTTTTAGCTAGATTATTGCAGTAAACTCACTTTCTCTGTTTCCCTATGTCTGCTTTCATGCCCACCCCTTCCCTCATCCATCAGTTGTGTATAGAGCCATGTCTCTGAAAGGCACCCTGCCTAAAATCCTTCCCTCTCACCTTCAGGCTAAAATCTAAGTCTTCTATCTATGCTGTTATCTCAGTCTCCTTTCACTGTATTCCTTTGGCATTTTGCTTCTCTCTCTAAGGGCACATAACGTAATAACATACATAGAGTATTGGGATACTTTTCTTATTTCCCCTTCCAAATTTATATGCAACTTTAAGGTAAGCATTTGATCTTTGTTTGTCCTCTAGCACCTAACCAAGTTTCCATAAAATTGGAAGCATCTCAGAAACTAAATTGAAAATAGCAGTAATCCAGTAGAAAAATAGAGGTCCTGAAATGGAAAGGTGCCTCTTAAATGATGCCAGGACATTCTTAAATTAACCGTGGCTCTTTGGGTACATTAGTGACTTAGAAAGAAAAAAACCTGCTGGACAGAATGAATGCTGGGGAAACAGGCATCTCCAGCCATTTCTAAAAGCTCTTTTGAATAAGACTTACTTAGAAAGAGAGAAAGCTCTTCCCCCACTGCTTTTCCCAGTTCTTTTCCAATTGCAGTGCCCATCTCCTTCACAACATAACCGATCCTCCTCGTATAATGATGGTTGGGAGAATATGAACATGAGAAACAGGACTTATAAGCCAGACATGTTATCCTGGCCCTTAATCAGAGAATTTTTTCAAACCAAGAGTTCCTCCTGTTGTGGGTCTTAGTAAAGGAATAACGGGAAAAGTCAGAGCAGAAGAATTCAGAGTATGGTTTCCATGAATCCAGAAACAAAAACACGATTGTTAGCATAAAATAACTGCATATAAATTAGGAGAAATGAAAAGGCATTGATTTTACAAGTAAATGATTAAAAACTTTGAAATAATATTTCAGTAGACAAATGAAGGCAGAATCCCAGTTCTAAGCAGTTCAGTGAAGGACAAAAGGAGGAAGGTAGTGGGTACTTTCCGGTTAAGGATAAAAGTCAACATCACGTAAGGTAGAACTGATATAACCTTATTTTCTTCTATGTTTTCATATATCTTCATCAGTTTCCATAAACATTAATTTCATTATTTTTAAAAATAGGTAACCTAGGTAATAAAGTAACTAGACATCACTGTTATATTTAGAGCTTTTTGAGAAAAGGCATTAAGTTCTCTAATCAATCAAATTCATCAAATGTTATTTTTTATCATAGTTACACATTAATGAAATAGAACTTACTGGTATTTATATGTCAGTAAAACCAAGTCCCTATCACACACATCTGACATTACCTCTTATTTTCCTTAGGTTCTCCGTATTTTGGATCCAGTTACATGCACAGAAAGCTCACCTGACAATCCATTTTCTGAGTCTTCACCAACCACCTTACTTGCTACAAAGAAAAATATTGGACGATTTCATCCCTATACTAGATACGAAAATATAACTTTCAATTGCTGCAATCACTGCCAGGGAGAACTTATTGCCCTTTAACATTCAACGTGTTGGAGGCACACTACAGGCACTTGCTTGTTACCCAAGAGTCATTATTATTTGGGAGCTGGGGTTCTTTTAATGCTAAAAGGATTATCACTTTCTATTTAAATAATATATATCCCTATAGATATTTCATGTACTGGACTCCAGATTACCCTTTCTTAATAAACATCTCAGGGTAAGAAAAGAATGAAACTGCGCAGATATATTTAAAGTAGAGAATACTTTCCAGGCATTACATGATGGTTTTCCTAAAGGACTAAAAGAAAAAGATTGTATACCTTTCTTTTAGGCCCAAATGTATTGTTTCTCTTGCTATCCATTTTACATGGGCAGACTTAGTTTGTACTCTACAGCAAAGACTGGCAGACTGCAGCCTGAGTCACATGCAGCCATGCCCATTCATTTGCTGTTGTCTAAGGTTGTTTTTTTGTGCTACAGCAGCAGAACTGAGTACACACAGCACGGTTTGTGGGGCCAGCAAAGCCTAAAATACTTATTGTCTGGCCCTTTACAGAAGAAGGTTTCTGACCCTCTCTAAAGTAAAAGTTGCTGGCAAGGGTTGGGGAAGGAGTGAGGGAGGAGTCCTTTCCCTTTTTGGTGATTTTGTGCCAGGGCTACAGAAGAGTCTTATGGAAATACTATGGTGAGGGGACTATTTTAAAAATAAGTGCTATGTGTTAGGAAAATTTAAAGTATTTTAGAGCCACATTAACAAATGTTTGAGCAAAACATGTTCTCATGTTGGTTTTCGCAGGGGATTCCGTATTTTCAATGGATGCCACTTGATATGTAGAAGAAACATTTTAACTATTGAGCTCATTTTGGCAAATACAACACAACAGGAATATCCAATTTGATACTTAGGAAATAGGGTGGAGAAAGTAGGACCTTTCTAAAACTTGTACAGACTCAAAACTGCAATTCAGTTTTTACTATGTAATATATATTATTATTTATTTATGATGGGTCATCATAAAACACCCTTGTATTGGCCTTTAAAAATGTCTACAAAATGTTTATGCCAAATTACTATAATTAGCTGCAGAAGTACTTCTCAGAAAAGAAATTCTTTTAAAAGACAAATCTGGTCAAATAACAATTTTAGTATCAACTTAATGATATTTTATTTGGTCTGATTCATCTGAGTTATAGTTTGAAGTGGCAATAAAATTCTCTACCTTCTTCAGTTTGAATATTGATTTTTTCCCCCCCAGAATGATGTGGTTTAGTTCAAGTCTTCATCCACCTTATACCATTTACAACTGATTCTTCAGCCTTTCCTTTAGGTTTACCTAGTATAAAAATTGGAAAATAACATAGAGAAAAATCTTTATAACATTGAATTTGGCAGTGATTTCTTGGATATGACACCAGAAGTATAGCAAAAGAAAAAAATAAACTTCATGAAAAATATAACCTCTGCACAGCAAAATAAACAACAGAATGAAAAGGCATCCTACAGAACAGGGGAAGATATTTGCTAATCAGGTATCTATTAAGAGTCTCATATCCAGAATAAAGAAGTACAACCCAACATCCAAAATACAACCCAACTGAAAAATGGGCAAAGGAATAGACATTTCTCCTAAAAAGATACACAGAGGGCAAGTAAGTACATCAAAAGATGCTCAACATCATAAATCATTAAGGAAATGCAAAATGACATCACTTCACATCCATTAGAATGGCTGTTATCAATAAAGCAAAATAACAAGTGTTGGCACAGATGTGGAAAAATTGGGACCCTTGTTCATTACTGGTGGGAATGTAAAATGGTGCAGCCACTATTGAGAACAGTATGGAAGTTCCTCAAAAAACATAGAATTACTTTATGATCCAGCAATTCCATTTCTAGGTAGATACCCAAAAGAACTGAAAGCAGGGACTTAGATGTGTATTTGTATACTAATGTTCATAGCATTATTCACAATAGCCAAAGGTAGAAGTAACACGTGTACTTTGATCGATGTGTAGAAAAGCAAAATGTGGTATATACATGCAACAGAATATTATTCAGCCTTAAGAAAGAATAAAATTCTGATATATTCTACAGCATAGATGAACTTTTAAAACACTATACTGAGATAAATCAGAAACAAAAGAACAAATAGTGTATGATTCCACTTAATCAAGTACCTGAAATAATCAAGTTCACAGAGGCAGAAAGTAGAACAGTAGTTTTGCGGGGTTAAAGGAAGGCAGAATGGAGAGGTTTTGTTTATTAGATAGAATTTCAGTTTGAGATACTGAAAAATTCTGGAAATGGATAAGTGATGGTTGTATAACATATAAATATACTTAAAGACACTAAATTCTACATTTAAAAAATAGTCAAAATGATCAATCTCACATATATTTTACTAACTTAAAAACAGAAACAAGAAGTTATACCTACACTCTCGTAACCCAAACTAATGGCACACTTCTGCAACTGTTGATTTGAGAGTGTCAATAGTAATAATAAAGATAACAGTTAACTGAACAAAAGAGAGAGAAAGAGACAATGACTTCATATCAACAACCAAACAACACCCCTCAAGGAATTAGAAAAAGAATAGCACACCCAAAGCAAGCAGAAGGAAAACAACGGAAATTAGAGTGATGGTAAGGTAGAGATTAGAAAACCAAAAGAGAATCGAGGAAACCAAAAGCTGGTTCTTTGGAAAAAATCCACAAAATTGACAAACCTGTAACCAGACTGACCAAGCAAAAACGAAAATGCAAATAACTAAAATCAGAAATGAGAGTGGGGACTCAAGAAGAAATAGAAAATATGAACAAGCCTACAACAAGTGAAGAGATTAAATCAGTAATCAAAAACCTCCCAACACCAAGAGTGAACCCTAATGTGAGCTATGGATGTTGGGTGATAATGATGTGTCAATGCAGGTTCATTGATGGCAACAAATGTTCCGTTTTGGTGAGGGATGCTGATACTAGGGGAGGTTTTAAGGAGGGAGGAGCAAATAATATACGAGAACGCTCTGCACTTTCTGCTCAATTTTGCTGCGAACCTAAAACTGCTCTAAAAAATAAAGTCTATTAAAAAACAAAAAAATCGCCCAACAAATTAAAGCCCAGGACCAGGTAGCTTCACTGGTGAATTCTACCAACTATTTAAAGAATTAATACCAATCCTCCTCAATCCATTTCAAGAAAATAAAAGAGGAGGGGACAGGAAACACTTCCTAACTCACTCTATCAGGCCAGCATTACACTGATACCAAAGCCAGATAAAGACACCACAAGAAAAGAATACTACAGAAAAAGATCTCTTCATGAATAAAGATGAAAAAACCCTCACAAAATACTAGCAAACCAAATGCAACTGCATAGTAAAGGACTATGTACCACCAAGTGGTGTCTGTCTCTGGAATGCAAGAAAATCAACTCATGTTAATATATCACATTAACAGAACATAGGAGAAAACCCGTATTATCACTTCATTTGATGCAGAAAGAGAATTTGATAAAAATCCAACAAACTCTCATGATAAAAACACTCAGAAAAATAGCAATAGAAGAATAGGAATAAGTAGAATAGAGAAATAAGAACAGAACTTCCTCAAAGTCATCAAGGGCATTTATGGAAAACCCACAGCTAATATCATACTCAACGGTCAAAAACTAAAAGCTTTCCTCTAAGATCAAGCACAAGACAACGATGCCCACTTCCACCACTACCACTCTACATTATCCTAGAAGTTTTAGCCAGAGTAACCAGTCAAGAAAATTAAATAAATAAAATGCATCCCACCTGGAAAGGACGAAGTAAAACTATTCCCTATTCACAGATGATACTATCCTATATATAGAAAGTTCCAGAAAATGCACCAAAAAAATTTAGTGCTAATAAATTCAGCAAAGTTGGAGGGTACAACATCAATGCACAAAAATCATCTATGTGTTCTGAGTATACAACCCATAAAAGAAATTACGAAAACAATTCCATTTGCAATAGAATCCAAAAGAATAAATACCTATGAATAAATTTAAACAAGTAAGTGAAAGACTTACACATAAAACTACAAAACACTGAAAAGACATCCTGTGCTTATGGATTGGAAGACAATATTATTAAGATAGCAATACAGTCTAAAGCAATCCACATACAGATTTACTGCCATCCCTATAAAAATTCCAACAGCCTTTTTTTTTTGGCAAAAATCTGTGTAATATTTTAGTATCAAATTGGTTCTTACATTAAGGATAAACTTTAAGCAACACAAGACTAGTTATAATGAAATATTAAATTGCCTGGTATATGCTTAAAGTGCTCTAAGAAGCTGAGGCAGGTTTGAATAGTTCTCTGTGTCTTCGAATTTAGGGTCAAGTGATTAAGGTACAAATACCCAGCTGATATGAACATTTTCTTTTGAAGCTTTAACAGAACTCCTATCTCCACTCTCCTATGGTTGCCTTTGTCCTCCACTCCTTAAATGCTCTTACACGTATCGATACTGTTCCTCCACCTATCAGAGTCCTGGATAGTCTTAAATATTCACAAATGTCTACCAACGTATGTAAGCTTTATAATATAACTGAGAGAAAGGACTTTACAATTATACAGGTCAGAGTCTGTGAGCAAACTGCTCACCTCTATACTTTAGTTTCTTCATCTGCAAAGCAAGACTAATACAGTTGTTATAAGGTTGGATCAAATTATTTATGTAAAAGAGTTATAACAATACCAGGTACATTACAAACTCTCAGTGAGAGCTGGCTAATTTTTTAACATTCCCCAAGTAGTATACATAATTGTTACTATCTCTTTTTTTAAAAGAACACGTGGAAGTAGGCCTACCCTACTGCTTAGCTTGCCACAGCTACTCAGATTCAAAGCTGACATACATAGGACTTTGTACAAGATCTTGAGCCAGGCTTGTTTAAGAGGTCATCACTCCGGCTTTATGAAATGTTCTATTGTATTTTTTTAAATGATAATAGGAACTTAGAACAGATATCTGTCCCTTTCTTTTCATTCCAGCTAGAAATGTTAAAATAATTTATAAGTATAGGAATGTAGAGTTCATTTGTTGTTCAGTTTTTTGCATAGAATAAAAAGTGGTATAACACATTACGACACTGTGAGAGAAGAAATTTATTTTCCTCTAGTATTAAAAAAATTAGATAAATTCACCATCAACATTACCAAAAGATAAATAGCATTACCATAATTTAGGGTATGACCAAAGCACACAGTCTACAAGAAATGATATCCAAAATTTTAAGGATAGCAGCTTCCAAATGAAGTATTTAATAGATACCTTCAGTTGTAGTGATCAGTAAAACGAAAAGATCTGGTATCTGACATATCATACAGCTGGTGCTGTAACTGTTTAGAACGCTTTGCTTCTAGCCGGAGCTGTCTAGTTCTTTCTTTGACAGCTTGTTGCTCCACTAGTTTTTCTATCCGTTTCCTTCTTAGCCATCTGTAGAAAGAGACATAATCAGATCTGGTGACTATCAACCTGAATACACTCTTCATGCAATAAAATTATTACTACAGGCAAGGGAAATTAGATTTCTTTATATTGAAATGTTCTGGTCACAATACAAATGATTGAAGTATTAACTTAAAAAATTTTAGGCTTATACCAAATTCACATAAGAAAGCATAGCCATATTTAGAATCAAATGTTTGAAATTAAGTTTGTCTTAAAATGAAACTGCCAACCAAAAAAGCTTTTTAAAGCTATAAACATACTATTTTACATGTGACATAGGTCCTATCCTTTTTCAAAATATGATTTTCTAAGCAAATCAGTATTTGATAGATTCCAAATGACTTATTTTTTGCAACTAGCTGTATTCTAAAACATTACTTAACCAGCATGCAGAATACCGACATGCAGAAGTGGTGCCTTGCTCTTCTTGGTGGAGAAATTACAGAGCTCTCGCTTTTCAATGCATAAAATATTTCTTCCTTAAAATGGAAAAATAAGCCTAAGCATTAAAAACATAAAAAAGGTAAAGGAAGAGCAGAAGCTATAGCTCAGTGGTAGAGTGCATGCCTAGCATGCACAAGGTCCTGGGTTCAATCCCCAGTACCTCCATTAAAAAGATAAATAAATAAAAACCTAATTACCCCCCAAAAAAGGTGAAGGAAGAGTTCACATTTACAAAATGTATGTCTATAAAGCTTTCTTAGGTAAAATAACATCAAAAATAACTGTATACTTAACATCTCTGGTATGAAAGTGTGTATGTGGTGTGTGTACATACATAATTTTTTCAGAAATAATCTAAACAACTGGATAACTGTTTAGAATAAAAGAGACTTAACCCTCATAATCCAATGTTATGTGATCTTGAATGGATATTAGTTTGAGCAAATTAACTGTAGTCCTTTAGGAATCAATTGGGAAAAAATGGTTATCGGCTGGGTATTAGATGAGATCATCAATGAAAATAAGCAGATTGTACAACAGTATATACAAATATAAATTGATCTCAATTTATATTTTAAAAATTGTAAGTATATGTACAGAGAAATATCTAGAAGTTAAGCACTAAGATGCTAACAATAGTGATTTGGAGGTGATGCAAACGTGACTTTATTCCCTTCCATTCCCACAATGCACCTTTACTGTGTCTGTTATACCAAAGGGATACATGTATGTAATCTTTTTAAAAGAAAGAAAGGAAGAAAAGAGAAAAACTAAGAAAGAGAAAAATAGCAAGAAAGAAAAGAAAGAAATGAGCTTCAAACAACTGGACACAATGTTCCCTCTTTTCACAAGTCCTGCTGGCAAAATTATGATGCCAGGTCTGCTTCCTCAGAGTAAGCCATGTAATACTCTTACCCAGGAGACTGAAAAGGGGTCAGGTTTGCCTTAAATTATCAAAATACGTGCCCAAATCTCCTTTTCATTTAGTCTCTAACAGATCTTCCTCCTCAGACTAATTGCTTTTCTTTACAGAAAAAATATTTATTGGTAAATGCAACTCTTTATTCAGTTGTTCTGAGGACTGTGTAGGAGAAGCTGTAACCAATCTCTGGCTAATTTCTCTAGAGATGAACAAATCAATCAATCAAAGGTAGGCTATCAAAAGTTATCACATTGGTGGCCTAAGAAACAATTTTAGTATTGAAAAATATCTTGAAAGAATGGTAAAGCTATTATGTAAAGTGTCCAGTTAAAGATTTTCTCATATATTGTTAAAAGTGTGGCTTTAAAATTGAACAGGTATGTAAGGTAAGAGATAAAATTTTTTCTTAAGTTTTATTGACTATATAACTTTCTAAAATGACCCTGAGGAAGAGGGAAATGCCCCGCCTTTGACTTACTGCTTAAAGGCCCTCTCACGGCCTTCTGTTCCCTTAAGGAAGAATAAGCATTCCTCTTGCTTTCGTAGTTCTTCTGTCTTTCTTTCTTTCAACTGTTCTTCATGCTTTTTTTTAAGCCATAATCGAAAAGCTTGCTGTGGATCTCTGTTTTCCTGCTGTTTAGAAAACAAGCTTTGCTTAATTTAAATAAACCAGAACTACTTTTTGAGGCCCTGCCTATAGGACCCCACGAGAATACATGTCCCACGTACCAATTTTTCATAATAGAACCAACCTCATTACCTGCACTCCAAGCATCCAAACCAAATATATGACCTTTGAATCGTCAACACTGATTACTTTTCTAACAGAAAAATCAACAGTGAACCCACTGCCCTCTGGCTTCTGTCAAAAGTCTTATTGAGGTCATCAATAAATGAAGAAGGTCTAAATGCAGTGATCTGTAAACTTTTCAAAGTTGAGCCCTTTAGCTCATAAATAAAATAAAATAAAATAAAATAAAATAAGATAAAATAATTTCGCACAAGATCACAAACATATGAAACAGGGCTGAGGAAAGGTTGGGGATAGGAGGTACAAGTGGAGTTAAGGTCTTGGTATCAATTCCTAAAGGAAGCTCCATGGAATTTGAAAATCAATGATTCAACATTTATGTTATTCAAACTTTCTTTAAATTCCTACCTTTGTTTCTAAGTTTTAAGAGCATCTAACTGCAAGCCCATCTACAAAACTATAATTATTACTATGGAGGGTGGCAATAAGGGTTTTCAACCATAAGAATTTTCTCATGAGTATAACAGCCATGAGGATTTTGGCACAAGAACGGGCTAGTGGGAGTAGCGTATTGTGTGGTTCTTCAAACTTTGTGATGGGTACTATCTTCAGGAAATTTTTGAAAGTTGAAAGAGCTCTAATTTGAGAGGGTAAAGAGAGCAAAGGGACAGATTTGGGGGCTCTTCAGCCTTGGGAAAAGCATGACTCCTTATATGGATGCCTGGCTAGAACATAAAAGGAAAAGATGCACTCATTTAATACTGTCACCAAATATGAGCTCTGTGATAGAAAAGACCACCTCCTACACCCTGCATTTCCCTTTATCTGTCACCCACATCGCCAAGTATGCTCCAGTCTAATTTATATCATTTATGCAACTTAGGATCTTTGACGTACAATGCAAAACTTTGTGAGGAGGTTCCATGGACCTACAGGATCGCTGCTAAACATCTAATGTTTGGGAATGTCTGGAGATGACTAAAAACTGTTCAATTCAGAATTATAGATCAAAAGCATTAAGAATTCAGAGATGAACAGGATTAAAGGGTGTTGCTGTTTATTTGTTCATTAAACAGACATTTACAGAGTATCTACTGCATAGAATATCCACAGGCACATTAGGTACTGGGATGCAGCAGTGAAAAAAAAAAAAAAAAAAAAAAAACCAAGGTTCCCTTTCTCATCCCTTTCCCATACATTCTATATCTGCACTGTACAACACAGTAGCCACTAGTCACATGTAGCTACTTAAATAAAATTTAAAATTCAATGTCTCAGTCTTCGCTACATTTCAAGTACTTAAAAGCCACATTGTGACTAGTGGCTACTTTATTAGACAGTATAGATATAGAATATTACCATCATCAAAGAAAGTTGTATTGGACAGGGTTATTCTAGATAAGAGGGTGAAAATATATGATCAATTGACATGTCAGATTCAAAAGATAAGTATGGTAAGGAGAGAGTAATAATGGGAGAAGTGAAGAGAAAAGATGGTATTTAGAGAAATAGTGGGATCCAGTTATGGGAAGTCTTGAGAAAACGTATTTTAAGCAGTGGTAACACAATAAGGGATCTGAGAAGGGATTATATTTGGCAGGTTCAACAAATAGCAAAGAAGTCACAGTGAAGCTGTAGCAAAGTGGATGGAAAGTGGTAGAAGAAGTCAGAGAAGTAACAGGGATCAGATAATGCACCACCTTGGAGGCTAGGGTAGAAACTGGGATTTTATTTTGAGATGAGAAACCACTGAAGGTTTCTAAGCATAAATGACACACTCTGTTCATTTTAGAAGCACTGCTCTGGCTGCTATATGGAAAACAGACTGGGATGCTGCAGGCCAAGTAGAAGGGAGACCAGTTATTAGGCTTTTGCAACAGTCCAGGCAACAGACAAAGTAGTTTGGATTAGGGTGGTGGGGCTCTGGATGTATTTTAAGTATAGAACTGACAGAATTTGCTCACAGACTGAATACTATGTCATGCTTTAAATGATTGTTTAAAAAATTTTTTAGGATTTCTTTTATGGTTTTATATCAAACCATATAAAAGCAAGCATTTCTGCATCACAAAAAAAGGGAAATAAAAACAAACAATGTAATGTAGCAAATCTCTCAAAGACTTGGTTTTCATAATGCATAAGAGTTCCCGTAAACCAAAAAGAAAAGACAAATATTCCCAACAGAAAAGTTGACAAAGGATTTTTCTATGAAAAGAGAATTCCAACAGCTCATAGATGTTCAGTCTCACTGATATTAATGCTGCAATCAAATAACATTTCCTACCTATCGGACTGGTAAAGATGAGCACATTTCTTAATAAGGGTGTAGGGATATCGTCACTCTCCTACACCACTGATGAGAGTAAGTACAAAGTGGCATAACTCTGGGGAGCAATTTGGCAATATCTGTCAAAATTTTAAAAAGGAATACTGAGCAATTCTACTTCCTCAAATGTATCCTCCATTTAAACTTTTATATTTGCAAATTAATATATATATAAAGATAATGACTGCAACATTGTTTATAATACCAAAAGATTAGAAAAATTTCAATAATAATCAATAAGGTAATGATCAAATAAACTATGATCTATCCATATAATAGAAAACTATGTAATTATTTAAAGGCTCCATATACATACCAATATGGAATGATCTCTAAGGAATATTCAGTGAAAAGTAAAGGAGCAAATCCATGTATAGAGTATGATTCTATATTCATACATGCTTACGTATTTGTTGAAAATATCCTTGAGAGGAAGCACAAAAAATTGGTGTAACACTGGTTGTTACTGGAAAAGGAGAATTTATAAGCAGGAAAATTGGGTGGGAGAAAATTCTTTGTACTTTTTGATTTCTGAATTATATGTTTGTATTATCTATTCAAAAATACAAAGAATACTTTTAAATGTTGCTTGCAGGGTTACATTTTTTTTTTTAAGTTTTAATGAAAAATGATGAGAATGATACTCTCAGATTTAAAAAAAAGATGAGGGGGAAAAGGGCACATAGATCCCAAAACCCTTATCTTCCTCAAAGGAGAATCAGAATCTCCATTTATGTTATATTTACTTTAATAAAGATTAAAGAATATGTTTTTAAAATTTAAGGTAAATTGAAGCAGAATTTAAAAGGCTGTCCATGAAATCACTGCATAAGGTAATAGCAAATGATTATCTATATTAGGGGGAACCAAAATAGAAAGAAATTAAAAGAAAATATAAAAAACAGAAGGAACTTTAAAGATCAAAGATAAATTATAAAAATCATTACCAATAGATTAAACTCTGAAAAAAGAATACATACATACATATATACGTGACATCCAGCCATGATGGAGTAACTGGTATAAGGCTTAACCTCCTACTCAAATCAACTATAAAACTAGACAAAATACATGTGGCAGCTGTGATTTGCTGAGAAAAGAAAAATGCATGATATAAGCCCCAGGCTCACCCTAGCTCTCAGTGACATTTCACTGACCACAACATAGGCAGGTGAAGCCTTAGCACGGAGCAGTGAAAAATCTTACTGGGCTTATGAGGAAAAACGGGAGTTTGGGGCCACTGGGACAGTTGGATGTGTAGGGCAGGGTGCTGGAAAGAAAAGAGCCATGCAGAAGAAGAATCCAGAAGTCTGTGTAGGGGCTTCCCTTAGGCCTTGGCAAGGACTGGGCTGTGCAGGCACAGAGTGAGGCTCTGGAAGCTCTAGCAGAGAGCAGCTGCTGTGAGTGATAAAGACGACAGAAGCTGCACAGAGGGAGACACTGGAGTCCCAGTCCAGTCAGAGTGGGAATACTTCATTGAGTCCTTTGGCACCCACATACAACCACAGAGGGGCCTTGCTTTGGGAGTAAGGATCACATCCTACAGCAAGGGCCACGCCCTAGAACTAAGGACAAAACCTAAACAGACCCCATCACAATAAAGCATAGAGCCATGTCTGACAGGATCAAGAGGATCCAATACTAATTTAACTTCCTATCAGAACCAAACTTAATACCTTTCAAAGGAAAATAATGTAATCCAGACTCCCTACAACTAAAGAGTCATACAGTCTATTACACAATAAAAAATCACCAGACATACAGAGAATTCACGATCTATAGAAAAAGGTAGTCAATATCAGACAAGAGGGAAGAGGGCAGGGCACAGCCATTAAAGGAATGACACAGCAGTTAGTACCAAGATGGCAGAAAAGTCAACTCCCAATAGACCCTGAGGCCCAAGATGGCAGGAGATTTGACTTCCAGTAGACCTTGAGCTTCATTATGCACTCATTGTAATATATTAGCATACAAAATAGCAAGCACTCCCACAGGCATCATGACAGTTCCAAGGCTAGCCATAAAAGGTCAAAAAGTGGGCGACAGCCCAATTCCTGGGAATCCCCAACCTTCCCCAAAGTAGTTGGAATAGTCCTCCCACTGGTTAGCATATGAAATAACCGGGTTCATAAAAACTAACAACTCCACACCTTGTGGCCTTTTCTCTTGCCTTTTGACAAGGTCTGCATTCTGTCTATGGAGTATGTATCTCTCTGAATAAATATACTTTTGCTCAACTATGGCTCACTCTTGAGTTCTTGCCTGTACAAAGCCAAGGACACTCACCTGATGGGGCACATTCCAGGGACTTGTCCAAGACCCAGGACATGGCCATCCTCTCATGCCCCATTTTCCTATATCAAATCCTGAGATGACATAGCTATTATGATTTACACACATTTGGACTTTAAAACAATCAGGAAATCCATGTATATATGATCAACTAATTTTCAACAAAGGAACCAAAAATAACAATGGGGAAAGGACAGTCTCTTCAATTAATGGAACTGGTAAAACTGAACTGTCACATGCAAAAGATAAAATTGGATCCCTATTTTACACCACACACAAAAATCAATTCAAAAATGGATTAAAGACTTGTGTGTAAGACCTGAAACAGTACAACTCCTAGAAACATCGAGGATAAGCTCCTTGGCATTGTTCTTAGAAATGATTTTTTTGGATTTTATACCAAAAGCAAAGGCAACATTTACAAAAATTTTAAAATGAGATTACATCAAACTAAAAAGCTTGTGATCAGCAAAGGAAATAGTCAACAAAATGAAAAGGCAACCAACTGACTGAGAAAAAATAGTTGCAAACCACATTTCCAATAAGAGGCTAATATCTAAAATATACAAGGAATTCATATAACTCAAAAGCAAACAAACAAACAAAAATTCAGCCCAATTATAAAATGGACAAAGGACTTAAACAGACTTTTTTTTCCAAAGAAGATACACAAATGGCCACCAAGTACATGAAAAGGTGCCCAGTATCACTAATCATCAGAAAAATGCAAATCAAAACCACCATGAGATATCACCTCATACTTCTTAGCATAGCTATTATCAGAAAGACGAGAGATGAATGCTGGCAAGGATGTGGAGGTTACTTAAAAAATTAAAATAGAATTATTATATGATCCAATAATCACACTTCTGGGTATATATCTAAAGGAAGCAAAACCATTATCTCAAAGAGACAGCCGCACTCTCATGTTCACTGCATCGTTGTTCACAATAGCCAAAGTATGAAAACAACCTAAATGTCTGTTGATGAATGACTGGATCAAGAAAATGAGATACATACACACACACACACACACACACACACACACAGGAATATTATTCAGCCTTAAAAAAAGAAGTAAATTCTATCATTTGCAATACCATGGTTGAACCTGAACCTGGAAGACATTATTATAAGTGAAATATGCCAGACAGAGAAAGACAAATATTGCATGGCACCATTCATAGGTGGAATCTTTTTTAAAAAAAAAAAGTCTAGTTCTACTATTCAGCCATAAAAACCGACAACATAGCACCATTTGCAGCAACATGGATGCTCCTGGAGAATGTCATTCTAAGTGAAGTAAGCCAGAAAGAGAAAGAAAAATAACATATGAGATCGCTCATATGTGGAATCTAAAAAAAAAAAAAAAAAGGAACATAAATACAAGACAGAAACAGACTCATAGACATAGAATACAAACTTGTGGTTGCCAGGGGGATGGGGGGTGGGAAGGGACAGACTGGGATTTCAAAATGTAGAATAGACAAACAAGATTGTACTGTGTAGCACAGGGAAGTATATACAGGATCTTGTGGTGGCTCACAGCAAAAGAGAATGTGACAATGAATGTATGTATGTTCATATATAACTGAAAAATTGTGCTCTACACTGGAATTTGACACAACATTGTAAAATGACTATAACTCAATAAAAAAAAGTTAAAAAAAAAAGTCTAGTTCATAGAAATGAATAGTATAGTGGTGGTTACTAGGGGCTGGGGGTTGGGAGAAATAGGAAGAGGTTGGTAAAAAGGTATAAACTTTACATTATAAGGAGAAAAAAGTATGAGGATCTAATATGTAACATGGTGAGTATAGTTGATAACACTATTTTACATAATTTAACTTTGTCAATAGAGTAGAACTTAAATCTTTTCACCAAAATGGGAAGGAGGTAAATATCTGGTGAGGTATATGTTAATTAACTTAATGGAGAGAATTCTTTCATAATGTGTATGTGTATCAAGTCATCATATTGTACACTTTATCTTACAATTTTATTTGTTAATTATATCTCAATACATCTAAAAAAAATCACACACAAAAAAATAGAAACTTAAAAGACGAAAAAAAACAACCAAAATTTCCTGAATGAGCTTAACAGTAGACTGGACACTGCAGAAGAATGTGTCAATGCCTGATGACAGGTCAATAGAAATTATTTAAACTGAACAAAGAAAAAACATTTTAACCAACAGAACCTTAGTGACATGTGACATAGCTGCTAGTGTTCTATCATGTGTGAAAATGGACTTTCAGAAAATGAGAGAAAGGTAATGGGGCAGAAAAAGTTTAAAAATAGTAGCCAAAAGTTTCCCAAATTTGGTATAAAACACCAACCTACTGATCCAAGAAGCTCAGCAAAGCTCAAGTTAGGCAAATTCAAAGAAAGCTGCACATACAATAAACTGCTGAAATCCACATCAGAAAAAGTTAAAGTAGCCATAGAAAAAAGAACATTACATACAAGGGAACAATGATAAGAACTGACTTCTGCTTAAAAACAGTGAATGTTAGGAAACAAATGAACACCATGTGTAAAGTGCTAAAAGGGAAAAGAAACCTGTCAGCCCAAAATTCCATATTCAATTTAAAAACAATCCTTCAAAAATAATATATTTCTGATACATTTAGGATATACATATTATAATCCCTAGAGCAATGACTTAAAAAAAATTTCAAAACACTATAGCTAAAAGCCAATAAGAAAATAAAATGGAGTATTTTTAAATACTTGATTAATCTATTAAGAAGGTAGAAAAAAGATGAATAATGGAGCTAAAATCAAATGGAAAAAATAGAAAGCAAATATCAAGACAGTAAACTTAAAACCTACCATATCATTAATTACAATTAAATATAATGAACTCTAATTAAAAGAATAATTCCTGGGTTAGGAGATCCAAATGTATGCTGTTTGCACAAATAACTCTTCAAGTATAAAGACAGATAAACTGACAGTATAATATGAAACAAGATACAACATGCAAACAATAAGCGTAAGAAGGCTAGTTTGGCTTCATTCACATCAGACAAAGTAGACTTCAAGATTAGAAAGGCATTCCATAATGCAAAATGTCATTCATCAGGAAGACACAGATTCATAAATGCATACAGACAACACTTTAAAATGCATGAAGCAAAATCCATTGGAACTAAAAGGGAAATAGACAAATAAAACTCTTTTCTATTGGTAAAAAATAAAATAAAATAAAGAAAAAGAAAAAAAGAAAACTCTTTCCTGAACTACCAATATACATTTATTTCCCCCATTATGATCTCTCATAGCTCCTTTTTTCCATAGCATTCATCACTATAAAAATTTATTTTGTATTTAGAATTAATTTGGGGGGGGCTGGAGCATGAGGGACAACACAGACTGTATTTGGAGGCATCTTTTGAGCTTGCTGAGTGGACATGATGAGCAAAGCTCACCCTCCCAAGTTGAAGAAATTTATGGACAAGAAGTTATCACCGAAATTAAATAGTGGGGAGACATGTCCAACAAATATTTTGGGGATTTGATCCCTTTATGAATCTTGTGATAGATGACTGTGTGGAGACAGCAACTAGTGGGCAACAGAACAACACTGGAATGGTGGTAATACTAGGAAATAATATCATCATGTTAGAAGCTTCGGAATGAGTATGAACAATGGCTATGTTCACCACAGAAATCAACTGCTTCCACGTGTCCCCTCTTCTCCACCTTTTAATGCAATTAAAATTAGGTCATGTACATTTTCTTACTGAATCTTTTTTGTGAAATAAACTTCTGTAATAGTTAAAAAAAAATTTTGTTTTCCATCCTTACTAGATGAGCTCTATAAAACAGACTTATTTTGCTCAGGACTACAATTCTGTGCATGGAACAGCATCTATCATATAGTAAGCAGTTAAAAAATATTTACTGAATACATAAAAAATTTTAAATTGGCATTTCTTTTATTTTGATTTGATTTCTTTGATTGATATCAAATTTGCATCTTTTTTTCATATACTACGGCCATCCATATTTATTCATATGTAAGCTTACTATTGCCCATTTTTTTCAATTGGAAAATTCAAAAGTTTTGCTTTAATAATGTAAATTAAGACAACAATTTTCAAAATTCTAGTCAATTTTTAACGGATATTACATTCAATATAAAGATAAATTTGAGGGAACCCAAAACTTTGTGATATTTAGTCCATCCATCCAGGAATATTATAGGAGTATCATATTTGTTTTCATTTAGCAAACAACTCATATATTTATAATGTTTAGCCCACCCATCCAGGAATATTATATTTGTTTTCATTTATCAAAGCCATCTTTTTGGTCCCTCGCAAAGGTGTCCTATATTTTCCACAGAGGTCCTACACATTCTTGTTTAGCTCAAAGTATTTTATATATTCCTAAATCCCTTTTCCTTTTATGTTTTTCTATGAGGTTTTGCTGTAATATAGAAAGACTATGAATTTTTGTATGTTTATATACAAAAGACTACTTTGCTAATACTTACACCTCATTTCCTTTTCCCTTAATAAGTTGGATAGAACTCCCAGAATAAAATTATTTAACATAGAGGGGAGACTTACCTGTCTCTGACTTTAATGGGTATGCCTATAGCATTTCCTAAGATAGTATTTATACTGTAATCCACATTTTATTAGAAAAACTTAAATTATAGTAAATATTAATAAATATATTTTCTATATCTTTTAAGATAACCATATATTCTCTTATCTACCTACTGATATACTGAATATATTAATAGATTTGTTGTTATTGATCCATTTAATTTCACTCCTAAAATAAATCCTACTTGGTTATAGTATACTGTTATTTTACTATACAGTTGTAGTCAAATTTCTCAATATTTTCTCTTTTAGTTTGTGGTTTTTGTGTCTCACCTGAAAAGGTACTGCCCATCCTAAGATTTTTAAAAGCTAAAAATTTCTACAAATGGCATAATAAACAATGTAAAAAATATATTGTCAGTCTAAGAGAATATATTTATGACAGATATAATAGACAAAGGATTAAAATCCCTAATATACAATGCAGTAAGAAAAATGAAATTGAAAAAAAGAAAAGATTATAAATAAAAAACTCACAGAATATACACATGCTCATACACACTCGTATATTTTTAACTTGAGGAAAATTTAAGAAAATAAACTACATACAATGTTAGACAGGATGTGTTAAACATTCACTCTTACATACTGCTGAAGGGACTATGAATTGAAATAACCATTTAGGAAGCTAATTTTGCATATTTAACCACAACTTTCATTCTGGATATCCAGTAAGTCATAAATTCTACTCTTAAGAAGCTCTCCTACAGAATACTGATGTAGTCCTACAGAATGCATGTGTTCACTCAGCACTGTTAATTTAACAGAACAATATTGGAACCAATCAAAATATTCACAAGTGAGGAATAATTGAATAAATTACCTCTGAACAATAAAATATCATGCAGCTATTTGAAAAGACAAATCTAAGTGAAATGACCTAGAAATGTGTCCTTGATGAATAAGTGAAAAAAAAAACTGTGTAATAAATTTTTGTCATGTAAAGATGTAAATACAAACAAGACCCAGAAGGGTTTGCACCACACAGTTAAAAGTGGTTACCACTGGGAGATGAGCCTGGAACGGTATAGGGTTGAATTTTTCATTTTTACTTTATATACATTTTTTAATAGTGAGGATATAGATGATTTTTTTTTACTTTATCTTGGGTTTTCTGTATATTTCCAAATTAAAAAAAATTAAATAATTCGGTGTCTCTAATTTGTTAGTTTTCACGTAAGATTTCTATACATCTATTCTTAAGTGAGACCAGTCTGTAGGGTTTCGTGTATGTGTGTGCTATCTTTGTCTTACTTGAATATCAAAGTTTTACTCTCTTGAAAAAATGAATTTGTAGTTTTCCACTTTCTGTGCTATAAACGTTTGAGTTAAATAGGAATTATTTGATTTTTACAAGGCTTCTTAGATTTAGTTGTAAAGTTATCTGCATGCTACATCTTTCGCATTTTTGCAAAGGTAGTTCTTGGACCACTTTTCCTACTTCTTCCATAGGTTTTTAGTCTGATAATCAGATTCCTTTCTGTAAATAAGTTAAGCTTTCATACCTGTATGAACTTTTCACAGAAAAGTTTTACTTACTCTACTGTTCATGTCTTCGATTTGCTTTGCTCGCTGAATTCTCCTCATTTCTATAACCTGCTCTCTCTTCTTCTGCAACCATGCTTTAAACACCATGTCATTCTCTTTTTTCTTTTCTTTCTCTTCTTCTATTCTCCTTTGTTCTTCCTAGTGGAAAAAATACCAAAAGACATTAATGAAAAGTCAATAAAATTACATGAGTTATCAAAGCAGAGAAATATATTTTGAGATCTGACTTTAGGATTCCCTGCCCCTATAAATTTCCATCTGAAAATTGGGCCTACCCCTAAAAACACACACACAACAAAAACAAAAAACAAAAAACAAAAAACAAAAAACAAAAAAAGGCCTATAATTTGATTAGAAAAAAAAAGACTTTCTAGATAAATTAAATCGCAGAGACAAAGTCTACAATTACACAAATGTACAATGCATACATCCTTGGATCTCTCCTTCACTTCCTAGTTTACGTTTGGTATTGAACTCCTCAAACTGCAAAAGAAAAAAGAAAAGAAACCACCATGCTCTAGAAGCACTATATGGTGTCTATAGCACTATAAATGTCTGAAACATTTTTACATTATTGTTAAATTTGTTAATTGTGATACATGACTTTGTGTTTACAAAACAAAATCCTATAATCATTTTCTCTGTGAAGTGTACAGTCATTTCTGAAGTGTACAAATGAGCAATGATGTGTTGTCTAGGCCTTGCTTTAAAAATACCTCAGACAAAAAAGGAGGAGATGAAGCAAATATGCCAAAGTCTTGGTGACTTCTAAATCTGAGAGATCTGAGTACATAGGGGTTAACTGCGACTTTATATGTGTTTGAGTTTTTTTATTATAACTTCTACAAATATTTTCAACTAGTGTATACTCATAAAGTAACATTTTTGCTGTCAGAAAATTTTTCAATTAGATAATAAGAACAAAATGAATTTTTTAAACTGAATTATTCAGCTAATATTATAAAAGAGAGTTACTTTACCTTGAAGGAAGGTACTTAAACCAGTTATGAAGAGCTATGAAATAGTTACTGGGAGCAAAGCAGCATGTCACAGTGGGAACAGCACTAAGCTAGGAGTAGGAGACCTGAGGAACAATCATATTGCCATCATACTGTGTCCATTTGGGCAAACCCCTTAACTCAGAATTCTCATCTATTAAATGAAGTTACATTAACAAGCTCTTAAATCTCTTCTAATGCTAAAACTTTAGCATTTTAATAAACTAAATTATAAATTCATGCTTAAACTGTCTTCAAAAAATGGAAATCAGAGTTCTTTCCTTGCATTTTGACAATATAGCAAGAAGCCCTTTTATTTTTTTTTTTTTTGATTGAATAAAATGTAGGAAGGAAAGAAACAATTCTATACAATTAACAGCATAAAATATCTTTTTAAATACCTATATACTATTTCCTAAGCCCTAAAGGAGCTTACATTATAGAAAATGTGAATTTATCAAAGAATAAATTTTATATTTAGATCTTTTTAGAACAAAGAACAAACATCAAACATGACAGGGGTACATTCTTTCAAGATTTCAAAAGAGTCAGATGAATAATTACACAGTGAATCAGTATGACCCTGGTGTCTGGGAAGGGAATCTCATCTTCAAAGGAGTACTAGCATTGGTGTCATGGGAAAGGGGAGAACATTTATCCTGTCTTCAAAGTGGACATTCTAAACAATCTGGTAAATACATTCTTCTTTGTTTTAATGGTTAAAACATATCTATGATGTATGTTTGACAGGCCATAAGACAGGCTGTCTTAGCATAAAGTTCAAGACAAATCATACATAAGCCAGAATGACTTCCCCACAGCTCAGTATGTGAAAACGTCTTCCATCAGCAGGCATGAGCGATATATGAAATACACACACACACACACACACCCCCCAGAGAATTATAATCTAATTCTACCTACTGCCTCCTAAAACCCAGCATTTTGTGCCTTCATTTTTCATTTTTCCATCTGACATCTGATTCTCGCCTATCAAGATTACTTTCAGCAGTCACTTAATCTCTCTGAACCGCAACTTTAGAACGAAAAGCTCGGATGAAGCCATCATTGAGATCTCTGGCTCTAACATATGTCATTCATCACTATGCTTTTGTGATCCTTACAAGAAAGGACAAAGGTAATCGTGGTGTTTGTTATATAAATATACATTCTTAACACTTAACCACTTAATCTAACAACAGACAAAACAAGCAAGCAAATATATCCAATAATTGAAAGAACTGTTTCAATTCCTACTGCATTTATAAAACATGAAAACATATTCTACTTTCAATATAATGCCCATTTGTGGTCTCACCTCTCTCTTTAGCTTTTCTCTCTTTTGTTCTAACCGTTTTTGCAGTTCCTTCTGTCGAGGAGAAAGACAGTATGTTGATGTCACGGGAGATATATTTGCAGACTGTGTCCTGTGATTAGATTTTCCATTCCCCTTACTTCTATCTGAGTTGGCAGCAGAGTCTGGATGAGTCATGGGGTTGGGTGGTGGCTGAGGGATGTAAGCCAGAGGCTCTTCTGTTGATGAGTGAGAAATAGCATGACTCTTTGCTATTGGCTCTTCCTTCTTGACTCCACTGACAGATGAATTGGAAGATCTGGGTGACAACTGTTGAGGTTCATTATCTGTACTATTAACATTATTAATGGGGGGCAAAAATCCCTGACTCTCAATGTCTTGTAAATTCAGAAGTTCAAACTTTCCATCTCTCTCTACTAGTATTTTCCTATCCTTGTTTTCTTCACCATTTCCATCAGTGAGTGGCAGGAGCACATTTTCTTGCCCAAATTCATTGGAAATACGTAACTGTGACAGTTTTCCAGACATATTACTTTCATTTTCAAAATAATTTTTGTAAGTATCAGTGTCTTCAAGAGGAGGAACTTCCAAATCAACTAATTTGTCCTTGAACTTGAGTTTTCGTTCCCTTTTATTATTCACAGGTTCTTCATTTTGTAGAAGTTTGTTGGCTTGTATAATTTTCTCCATAATATATCTCCTTACTTCTTCATCCTCTTCCTCCTCCAGGTCTTGCTGGCTTTCCAGTCTGGATTCCTGTAAAGAGTTTTCACTGTCTGAATCTGATATGGGATCCAAAGGTTGAATACTTGGTACAGAAATGAAGTCATTTCTTCTTGGTGATACTTCATCCTTCAAAGATTTGTCAGGATCAGAAAGCTGGTTGCTCTGTTCGATTTCTGTTTCATTCTCTTTTAAATCTTGGTTAATATTCTCTTCATTCCCACAAGCCATCTGAAAAAAAAGAAGGTGAGATTCTCTTTCAATAAAAATTGAGACTCTTTGTCCATTTATACATAGACAATCCAAAATGGATTTTCATATTCATGTGATTTATCTTATGAATGGGAAAATTAACATGCTTCCTGCTCATACTTCACTCAGAATTTTCTAACTTATATTTATGAGCATTCCAAGGGGAAAGCACTTCTATAAATTTGAATTTGATATTCAAGTACTATATTGATATTTTTTAAATTTTATGCTAATATATAAAAAGATAACTACAAATAGCACAATATTATTTTAATATTCTTCCCTCTCTAAAATTTTATTCCCTTTACATTTTCAGAACAATATATTTTAAAATGTTTTCTCTTTGTAATATTTGTATTTTTCAAAAAGAGTATCTTTCTCCCCAGAACCATTAAGAAGTCACTGCCTCTGGTCAAATACTAATCATTTTGAAGCTCTTACCATCTTTTCAGATTATTATTGCTATTTTCTGCAGGACCTACACCCAAATTTCAAGTCAAGTTTTACCTCTGGATTAGATTTTCCTTCCTCAACTATTTTCAGAGGCTCCAATAATCTATGTTAAACACCATCATAATTTGGTCTTACTTCTTTTAATTTAATGCCACATGAACCATAAGCTGTTATTATCACATTACAAAACCTTTCTCCACATATGTTTCTAACTGATGGCTTCTTAACTAGCATCTCTCCCATATACATACATCCTCCTCTATCAAACACTTTGCACCTAAAATATTTAATTTACCTCTCTTTCTCAGGCAATTCTCTCTCCTGAAAGACTTATATGGGAGCTACTATTTCTCACTGTCTTAAACCCATTAAAATTATCTTCCTCTTTTACTGGATAACAGTCATCATTTTTGACAGCCTCCTCTTCCTAACCTGTACAACACTGCTATACATCCAATAAGGAAATAAACCTGGCCCCCTAAAATGACTACCAAATAATTCAGATTAAATAAGACCTCTGTATTATAGTGGTTCTTTTTAGCCTGATTTGATTCTGGGGTTCCTTCCTACAGTACCTGTTTCTGAAGATTCCTTTGGCTTTCACTTCTTTCTAAAACCCACTATAATAAAACTACCACTTTTTATAATGAAATCTTCCCCCGACCCTCATCCCCATCTCAAGCTCTGTCGTCCATACTTCCTACCAGCTTCAAAAGAAGGCATTGTAATAATCCACTGGAATGAACCAGATTCACTAGAACACTTTGTTTTGACCACTGCTATATCCCCAGCACCTAGACCAGTCTCTGACACACAGTAGGTGATCATTACTTTTTGCTGAATAAAGAAATAAAACAATGAATTACCATTATCACTACTCTAACTCTATTACCCTTCCAGGCATAAGACCTTGGTGTTCAGCATTAGTATCTCTGGGTATCTCTACGGCTAGTCACTCTGATTATTATTCTATTAAAGATGCATAAAACTCCCATGTAAAAGCCATCGTAGAAAAGTCTTCACTTTTGACTCTGTTGCCTTTTTCAAATATCGTCTATCCCATTGTGTAAGTAAGCTAGCGGGAACTAAAAGAAGTTTGTGATATAAAACATGCTGCCTTCGTTTCCTTGTGGTCTTTTACTTAAGTCTCTTAAACCTGGCTTCTTCTGTAGCCACTCTGATTATTTTCCCTCTAAAGGTACCTATTCTTATCCCATTCTTGGTCCTTTTCTTCATTACTTCTCTATTTATTGACATGACTTATATTATATACAACTATATATAATACATAATTATTAATATATGGTCAATTGCATGTATATATAAACACATACACACATACATACATATATTATATATAGATACACATACACACTATATATATGTAAAGAAAGAAGGAAACTTCTATGACCCAGAAACTAGTTTATTTTTCTGGATTTCCCTTCTATATGTCTGATAAGTAGTGTATGATCATGTTTAATGAATCTGCTTTTTCCTACAAATATTCCTACGGCTCAGTCTTTGACCCTTTACTTTTTTCTGTATATTCATTTCCCCTGAAGAGCTAATTCACTCTTCAGGTTTCAAATATTTGCTGAAAGACAGTGTTTTTGAGGATTTGCTTTATTTTTCATATATATTAAAAGTATAACCTCATGCTATTATCGAAGTTCATATAAAGCAGAAATTAACTGTTTTTACTTTTGATGCATTCAATTATATTATTTATATTTTGTAAATTATAATTTTAAATGATAATTTTAGCTTTATTAAGTGCCTAACTTAATCCCTGCTCTCTCACTAATTAGCCCGATTCCTTAGGATACAACATTTAAACTCTCTATGCCTCAATTTTCTCGTCTCTAAGATGGAGATAATCATACTCGCTTTATGTATATCAAAGGAATTTTGTGAGGTTTAGATGAGATAATATATGTGAAACTCTTCAAGAACTACAAAGCACTTTGTTAATATACTTATTATCAATGCTATTGGCAATTTATATATACCTCTATTATGCAGGCACTTTTTTCTTTTTCATTAATTAACCACTCCAGGTCCTTTTCAAAGTCGTCTTCATATTCTCCACTGTCTTTCGAATCAGTATCTTTATTTTCATCCATTTTCAGTTTGTTAAAGAATAATGCTATAAGATTATAAGAGATAAGGTAGATGTTATGTCTATTTTGGGGGTAGTATGGAGTATGGAGATTAATGTTGATGGTAAGCTAATTAACATAGAGAAACACAAATTATGGAATGTTCAGAATAAACATATCTGTATACCCTAAAAGAAAGACAAAGGCCAGATATTTTCTAGGTGAACCATTCCTAACAACCATCCCACCTACCCCCAATTCCTGAAACCCTAATTTACAAGGAGACTAAAAAGGGTGGATAAGAAGACTCTCTGAGGTTTAAAGAAGGATTTTCCACTTTCCCTGCCGATCATTAAAACTCCTTGTCCATGTCAGAGCTGATGAATCATCTTTTTAGTCTCACTCACATTTTCTTATGTTCAAATAAAAACGATTATATTAATGCTCATCCTCAGTTTCTCAATCCTTCTAGTAATTTATATGGCATAAGTTGTGATCTGAGAGGTTTTTTAAAACTATGTAGCAGAAGACAATGACAATAAACAGGGATATCAGATGAAAGTTAATAAATGTTTGTGAAAACGGTTTATTCAGTCACTTTTAAGAAAACAAACTGAAGTTATCAGCAAATTGAGGTCAGTTCCTAGCCCTGCTAATTTCTTGTGCATAATTTTTCAAATAAAGGAAGCATTTAAGTCTTTACCCATGTCTTTGTGTGGGAGGGCATATTATATACACGTGTGAATATATAACACAATTTTGATAAACATTTGTTGAATACCTACAATATTCCTATAAAGATTATAATTTTATATATACATATAAAGATTACAATATTACTATGCCCTTGAGCCCTCGTACAGAAGACAGACAAAAACAAAACACATAAATTTAAAATGTAGACAAAAAACATAAATTGAAAATGCAGGTAAGTGGAATGAAGGTATATTTTATATATATATATATATATATATATATATATATTATATATAATTTTTTTTTAAATGGAGGTATTCGGGATTGAACCCAGGACCTTGTGCATGCTAAGCACATACTCTACCACTGAGCTCTACCCTTGACCCTGAAGGTATATTATAAAGGACTGTGGAAGAATAAGGACGCAACTAAGCCAGTCTAAAACTGGAAATATCAAGGAAGGCTGGGATGGGTTTTGAACACTGAGTACGACAGTTCAGCAGTTATTCCAGACAAGAACAGCATGAGAAAGAACAAGCATGGAAGTGCATGGAATTTTCCAGTGTGGCCTGAACATAAACGTGCTCCTGAAGGGTCTGGAAGGAGAGAGAAGGGGGCAGTTTGATGTCACATTATCTTTTCAAAAGGTAAAGGGCTGAGGGAACACTGTTTATGTAGGTCTAACTGTCATGAATACCCAAAGGTAGAAATATACAGCAATAATCTGCATACTTTCCGCTACTGAGTAAACAAAAACAAAAAGAGCAATGCTCTTTAAATGGACTTAGAATTTCAGGTCCAATTTCAAAAGAACTGTAGAAATATGATCTTCAGGGGCCCAAACAACTGGGACTCTGTTTCTATACCTGCCTTCTCTTGCTCCTACACCAAGAATAACTTGCCTAAAACCCTTTTTGGAAAGTAGAAAGTACAGATGTCAAGAACACATGAGATCTAGGCACATTTTAAAAGATATAAATGACAGATGTTCTGCCTGATTTGATAAATACCCACAGACTTTGTTTTGGTCATTAGCTTCACTTTATTCTCCCCAAACCTTTGACCAGACTACTAACCTAGTACCAATTTTACTAATGCAAGATTTACATTTTTCCCCTGCTACTGTTCACCATCAAATGATAGTGAAAGCATGGCTAAGAGAAGAGATAAGGCTTTTCAGTACTATGTAGGAAAAACCTACTAATAGCTTTTGGTAGACAGTGGGTTCAAAATGAGTTAGAAGAATGATGAAGGCAAAAACATAAATGAGCTTCAAGGCTGAGACTATGCCTGAGGTACAAATAACACGTGAAGCTCTGTATCTAGTTTGCTACTGTTTAGAGAACAAAAGAAAGTTGGAATACATTCAGGGGCTAATAAGCCAGGAGACAGGGATATATAAAAGAAGGGAAGAAGGGAGGCTATGAGAATAAAACGCCTTAAAACCAGATTCTGAGGAATCCTAAAACCCCTGGGAATGTTAGCCTAAAAAATAGAACCCTCCTAAAGGAGAGCGATGACAACCGCTTTACAATATTTAAATGGTCATCATGTAAAGGAGGGTTGGTTTTGCATAATTTCAAATAGTAAAACTAGTATAAGGGTTAGGAACTCAGGGGCAAATTCTGGCACAATGTAAGATACAATTTACATTTTCAAACCTGTCCTTACATGTAGTGAGCTGTGTTCCTGTCAATCAAATGTTTATACATAGCCTGGAAGAGGATAATGGCATTGTTTTAAAGGAAACTGAAGCTTTAGAAAAACGTTGTGCTAGATGACCCTTAAGGTTTATTTTTACCTTTTCTACAGGATACAAATTAGCAAATAATTGCCAACTTATGAAAAGCAAGAGAATTTAAAAATAAATGTGTAGTACCATGAAGGTTTAATACAAAATAAATTACTAATGTCTGAATAATTAAATTCAAGAATTAAATTCGAAAGTCTGTTTCATTTAGCGGTCATCTTTCCTCTGCGTGGTTCTTGATATTACTTCCCTCTCCCTCTCAAGACAAAGTTAGTTTTAGGTATACTGAATGTTACTTATTCAACCTAATTATTCAACTGGATAATTATACAACTATTTCTATTGTATTAGTTGGACTATAATTCCTTCTAGATACTTATTTCTTTTAAACTAAAAATAGGAAATGAACTTTTTGTAAAGGACTCAAATTAATGCTTTAATAATTTGTAAATCAGAAGTTGAGATCAATAATATTTTGAAGTGACCTGAAGAAACCAAATCAATATTTCAGAGTGAGTTTATTTATCACTGCCTAAGCTACAGGACAGGCTAAATCATATATGCTGTTGTGTCTGCTTACCTACCAATTACAAGCAAGGGTGCCATGGATGATGAAAAATAAACTAAAACCATTGTGATCCAAAACACTTACATAAATCGTACTATTTTTCCCTCTCATAAATGCCTTAAGATGTTTAAGTTACATAACTAATTGTTAGAATAAGACTTCTATGGAACTCTTCAGTGCTTTTCCTTAATTTTATAAAAACTTAGTTCTGAACTTGTGAATAAATCGTTGCCTGAAGACTTCCGATTTGCTTTATTATTCACAAAGTATCTCACCCATGTGAAAACTCAAATTTAAAACTAAAACACAGACTCAGCAAAATAAATAAAAATAAAATAATTACAAGCTAATTATATTAGTATTATTCAATCATACTATGCCTTAATTAAAAAGAAAAAAAGCCATAGTTGAAGTGACTCAGGGAAGTAAATGAAGTTCATCAAATAAGAAATGCATTCTTTTCCTATAACTTCAAAAAATTCATGGCTGGTTCCCAAGTAAACAAAGAACATAAATCATAAACTCTTGTTACCAAGTCCCTTAAGCCTTTTTCAAATGCGTCACAGGATATTCAATCCCCTTCAGTTCTTTTAATCTTCATCCCCAGGGTGCTGGCCATATGGTACACCATCAACATGCCGGAACAAAAATACATCTTACACAAACTGAATCACCTAACTATTATTCCTGTGATTTCACACATTTAAATTTCAGTTAAGTATCATCAGTAAAAATCTATGTAAGTGGCTTACACCAGAACCACCCTCTTAATAAGGAACTGTAGTTAAGAAATAGAAATTAATTTCTTCCTCCTGTGTGTCTGCTAAATCCCATGTGGGTGATTGCAGATCTTTTAGTGTGAGTCTAAACTAAGTCTATATATACAAATAATTTTCAGAACTTTCTTTCAGGATTCAAAACATTCAAAAACAGTTTAATCTAATTCATTGACTCCAGTCTTACCTCATACTTCTTAAAACATGCTTGTTTAAAATCTAAGAGAATGGAAAGAACGTCAAAGATAATGTCTTTTAATATAAAATAAATACTTAAGCAAAAGCTAACCCATAATAACATCATAAGACCATCTGGCCCACTCTTCCTGCTGTATCCTGCCAAGACTGTGATCCTATGAGTAAATTTTTTTAAAAAATCATAATCTGTCACAGGTATAACGATAAACAATATTTTACAAACATTAGGTGGCAATTTCCATTTGTATCCAGGCTCCCAAGCTACCACCGACCAAATGAGTACCTTAGCCTCTTCATGGAAGCTAACATTTAAGGAGTGCCTTTTTTTTCTCCCAGAGATGAGAACTTTGAGAGACATAGGAATATGACAAAAATTAGAGGGTTTTTTTTTGTTTGTTTTTTGTTTTTTTGTTTTTGTCTACCCTCAAAGGGGTTTTCCTCACACAAAGCGAAGCAAGGCGCAATAACCAGGCTTCCTCGCCAGCGCCAGGCCCCGTGGACCCCGGACTCGTAAGGATGAGGCGCCAACAGGAAAGCCCTTCATTCGCTTCTCCACCCTCCTTTCCTCCCAGCTGTGCCAGACATTTACCCCTTTACCCTCTCTCCCACCATATCTCCGCATCATCCTTCCCTTCGCTCCCTCTGTATCCCCTCCTGCCTGTGTAAGACGCAGCGGCTGGGGTCACAAAGATGGCCCGGGAAGTTCTCCTCTCCTCCTCTTTGTAAGCTCTGACAATGAGGCGAGGGAGACCCCAGCACCTGCTGCCACAGCAGCCGGGACCCGGCTGCCATGGCAACGGCGCGTCTCCGCCTCCTCCATCCGGGCCTCTCTCACTACACGGGCCCGGTGGACTGCGCAGATGCAGACGACAGACTGCGCACACCTGCCCCTCCAGGGGCTCCTCCTGCTGCCGGCAAGGGACGTCCCTGCCTGTGGTTGTCGCGGGGACGACCAAGAAACCCATGCATCTCACACAAGTCTCGGTGCCATTAGTAAGAACTAGGGAAAGACGACTCTCTTGATAATGAGTTTTCCCACGTGTAGCTAGCTGTCTCTCTCCACATAGGGACTTAGTTATAACAACTTCTAGAAGTATCTTTCTCTGTTATTTTCTTCGCCGGTAACGTCAAAAAGTAGTTTCAGCTTTCACTAATAAACACATCGCTAATTAGTTAACAGATGTTTGACCGAACGTTCCCCCTACTCTCCACCCCCAATCAAAACCAAACCTTTAGTGCCCAGGAGAGTGGTCAAAGGAAATAGGATGTTTGCTCCAGCTTTCAAGCATGTCAAAATGATCAACTGGAATTTTCTCGAATCCTCCCTAATATATAATATTTTATGTATTTATGTATAGTCGTCTTTATGTATGAAGAGGAAGAAAGGTGATTTTTAGATTGGGGTGACAAATAATAATATTTTAGGAACTGTCCATTCCCCACCAGAAATAAAACAGAGAAATGAAAATACTTCCTCAGTACAAGCCATAATTTTCAGATTTTTTTGGTTTATTACTAGAATTTCTATAATTTGGTAAAATAGAGTGCACCTTTTCAACAAAGAGGGGCAATGTAAAATTGAATTAAGTATTCTCCAAACTGTGGACTAAATTTAAAAAGTTGAAAAGATTGGAGGTTAAAATGAATTACAGTATTGACTGCACTTCCTAGCTACAGTGTAGAACTTAGAATGACCTAATGTTTCTTCTTCTGCAGGACTTCGGTATTAGGCCAAACACTTGAAGAAGACAAAAAAATATAAAATTATCGACTGTTGAAGGTCAAAGGAATTTTAGTCAAATCTCCTTTAATGAACAGTAATTGGTAGTAATTTAAAACTAAAATAGACCTTAGGTAACTGACCTCACAGTTGAATATTTTTTCCACTGACCCTCCTAAATACTTAGAATGTTTTGGCAAATATTAATGGGACATTACCACCATTGTTTATAATAACCAAAAAGCAGAAAAAACCCAAATGTCCAACAAATGATGAACGGATAAACAAAAGGTGGTATATCCATATAATGTAATAATTTAGCAGTAAAAAGGAATGAAGTACTGGTAAATACTACAACACGGATGACTTTGAAAATATAAATATTATGTTAGGTGAGAGAAGCCAGACACAAAAGACCACATATTGTGTGATTCTGTTTATATGAAATGTTCAAAAGAGGCAAATAAACCTATAGAGATAGAAAGTATATTAGTGGTTGGGGTGGGGGCAGGGGCATCATGCTTTTGGGTGAAAATGGGTGGTTAACTGGTAAAAGGCAAATTGTATGGAATGAATTTACATGTCAACAATAAAGATATTACCAAAAAGTTAAAATGAAATAGTGGACAAACCATAACTGGAGAGTTGAAACTAATTTAGAAATGAGTTTTCAAGATGAATTAATATATAGAACCTGTCTGCTGTGCTTAGCTTATAGAAGATTTAATTTCTAAGTCTAGTTGCCCTACTTATAAAATAGAGATAATAATACTTGCCTCTGGATTATGAGGATTAAGTGACATTAATCTAAATTCTAAATATTAAGAACATTAATCTATGTTCTTAGCACAGTGCCTCATGTATACAAAGTGCTCAATAAATGGTGCCTATTATAATTATGTAGTTTTCCACAAGATTGGAAGTCCAAATATTTTTAAATATCCAAAATGAAAATAAGAAAAAAAAGTATTATGTATTGAATTTTCAAGAAAAATATTCTCTACATATCAGATAGTTTTTTTAATATAAAAGATCTAGATTTTTAATGTATTAATTTCAAAGAAATGTATGTTAAATATTAGAATTATAGCGCCCTTGCATTATGTAACCGAATAAGCATTAAAAGAGGAATAGATAGGTGTAAAATTCAGAAACATGTCCCATTTAAGTGGAAGTCAGAGTTCCCGTTACTTCAACCACCTAGAAAAATCCGGTTGCAAACAAGAATAAGTGTAAAAGGCTTGAAAGTAATAATAAGTTGTTACAAAGTTTGTGAGCTAAGCTTCAACATTTAGTTGTAGGAGAGTCTCTTACAGTCCTTAGTTTAGTTTCTTCTAATAAACCCAGGTCCCCTGGGTTCCCAGCCTAGAAATTAGAATGTGATCATTTGAAAGGAAGGGAAATAGAAGAGGTGGGCTGTTAACAGAGGGTACACTGACACAGAAAAAAGAAAAAAAAAAAAAAAAACTGGAGGGATGACAGACTAACACGCAGAGGGAAAAAATAAAAAGAATTTAAAGCAGAGACTACCTGGAATAAAACTGAACTCTTTGATCAAAGCACGAACACTAAATTGCAGCGCTGCACAGGAACTCACAATCTGTAGTGATAAACCTGAACTACTACAAAAAGTTTATTTCACTATCATCCAATTAAGAAGGCAGAGAAATGTTAGGGTTTTAATAATTTCATTCAGTTTTTCCTGTTCAGTTCCTTCCTTACAGCCTGCCTGGAAGATGAATAATTCCTAATCTCTGTATGAAGGAGCTGACAGATTTAAAAGGGAGAGAGGCTTAAACAAAGGGAGCACAGTATGACTCACAAGGTGCAGATTTAGCTCAGAAAAGGAGGGATTAATTAGGAAAACAGTGACAATAAAAAGCCTTCTGCGGGGGGGTGGGTATAGTTCAAGTGGTAGAGTGCCTGCTCAGCATGCACAAGGTCCTGGGTTCAATCCCCAGTGCCCCCTCTAAAAATAGGCAAATAAGTAAACCTTAATTACCCCCTCCAAGAAACACATAAGCAAAAATTTTTTAAAAGCCTTCTGCAAAGTATTTATATCAATCCAGACATCAATTGTGCAAGAAGGGTAGGTAGGGCATTGTACATAGAGATGACAACATTCAGGACGACATGGAGGCATAAACTAATTTACTCTGGGAGCTTTAGGTAATTCAGACTTGCTGACTGAATTCTAACAAGCAAGTTGGGGTATGGCATGAGATGAAACCTACCCCTCATTGCCTATGGCAGCCTCTGAGATATCTTCAACGTATTGTGAAAAACACTGCAATATTATCTGTGAACAAACATTTCCATTAAAATTAATAATGTCCTTGGGAAAGTTAAGTGTCTTATTCATTTCTTCAAAACTGGGAATTTTAGCAGAGTCTGAGTTTTAGATATTTCTGTGTATTTAGCAATATTGGCATTTAAATATTTAGTAAATATTTCTTGAGTTTACATAACCGAATAAACTAATTTCGTTGTGAATATTAACTGAACTGGGATTCAGCGGCTCACCACTCAAAAGCCAATAAATTCGAGAGCTAAGTGTCAGTAGAAAGGAAAGGCGCTTCAATCAGAAAAGCTGGCGATCTGGGGACACATTGGACTCGATGTCCAGAGACCATCTCAGAAGATTCTGCTCAGCCCTGAAAGCTTTTTAAAAGGAAAAATGGAGAAGGGAAGAATTTGAGTCAGGTGGTTGGACTCTGCATCACCCTCCACTGCGTACAGGCTGGCTGACTCTCTTCAGATGTTATCTTGCCCCGGTGATCTGCCTGTAGGATTGCTAAGGGGAATACTGGGGAGAGAGAGCTAATCACTCTTTAACTGCTTAATTCTTCATTCTTACTTCTTTTTATCTAGGAAGAGAATCAACAGGTTAAACAAGGTGTGATGTGCATTTAAGGAGAGCGTACGTCAGAAGTTAGTTTCAATTGCTTAGTGATCTCATTCCTATATGAGGTTCTTTCAAGGTTAGAGGTGGACAGAAATGCGTAAACAGTAAAGGGGCAAAAGAGCTGCTTTCAATTCCCCATTGTCAAACATCATTCCATTCTCTTGAGGCCAGTTCTTTGAATTTTGCTAGCCATAGATTCAGAGGTGCTCAAGATGGAGCAGCTATGCTAGTTACAGTTAGCTTTTTTTCCATCTGGTGGCAGTTATTGTACATGTAAAACAACTCAGGAGTGTGCATCAGACACTGAGTCTGTGACTCTATTGTGCTGATCATTAACTGCTCCGTTTTGTACTTGGGTGGGGGGCCTGCAGTGTTCTGCTCAGTTCCATGAGTAGCGTCAATCATATAATTTATATAATCAATTTTATAATTTCCTCCTAATGCAGTATCAGGAAGCCAAAGGTTAGTGCAGGGATTAGTGTTTTGATGATCAGGGAGGAAAAAGGAGTAAGTTTATAAAATAGGGCATCTTAGAAAGTGCCATTAGAGAACAGGACTGGCATGTAAGTGAGGAGGGAATGATGAGGGAATGCTAATGACACATTTGGTAATTTTAGAGTTCAGCAGGTCACTTTACCCTCTGTCTCTCCTTATACATACCATTTAAACAATCCCATTTGCAGTTGTATCAAAAAAAAAGATATTTAAGAATAAATCTGTTGAGAATGTTTGCATCAATGTTGAAGAAAGATCTTAGTCTGTAGTTTTTCTTTGTTGTCGTGTTTATTTGTTTTTGGCATTAGGGTAATGCTGGTCTCATAGGATGAATTAGGAAGTGTTCCTTGGCATCTATTTTCTGGAAGAAATTGTGGAGAACTGGTATTATTTCTGCCTTAAATATTTAATAGAATTCATCAGTGAAACCACCCAGGCCTAGTGCTTTTTTCTACTTTGGAAGGATATTAGGGATTCAATGTCTTTAATAGTTATAGGCCTATTCAGATTGTGTTTTTCAAAAGGTTAGTTCATTTCGTCTAAGTTATCAAATGTATGGACATAGAACTGTTTATAGTATTTCTTTGTCATTCTTAAGTGTCCATTGTATCAACAGTAATAATCCCTCTTTCATTTCTGACATTGGTAATTTGTGTCTTCTCTTTTTTTCTTAGTTAGCCTGGCAAAAGGTTTATTGATCCCTTTTGTTGATATCTTAACAACTTTTTTCATTAATTTTCCCTATTGGTTTCCTGTTTCAGCTTCATTTTTTTCTGCTTTTTAAAACTCTTTCTTTTCTTCTTCTTGCTTTAGTTTCTTAAGGTGGACGTTTGGATGATTGATTTTGGATCTTTCTTCTTTTCTATTATGTCTTTAATGTCATAAACTTTCATCTAAACATTGCTTTTGCTGCATCATGCCACTTTGGCTAAGTTGTATTTTCATTTCAAAACATTTTCAAATTTCTCTTAAGATTTTTTTTTTGACACATATGTTATTAGAAATGTGTTTTTTAATTTTCAAATATTTGGATGTTTTACAGGTATATTCCTTTTATTTATTTCTAGTTTAATTCTATTGTGGTAAGAGAATATAATTTTGTATGATTTCTACATTTTCGAATTTGTAAAGCTGTGGTTTATAGCTCAGAATGAGGCCTGCCTTTATCTTATTCAAGTAAGAAAAGAATGTGCATTCTGCTGTTGTTGAATGGAATATTCTATAAATGTCAATTAGATTAAGTTGATTTATAGTGCTCTTCTGGTCAGCTATATCTTTACTGATTTTCTGCCTGTTTGACCTAACAGTTATTAAAAAAGGATGTTGAAGTATTTAACTATAATAGTGTATATTTCTATTTTTCCTTTCTGTTCTCAGTTTTCACTCATGTATTTTGATACTCTGTTGTTAACGGCATTCACATTAAGGATTGTTATGTCTTCTTGGAAAATCTGCCTCTTTATCATTAAGTAATGCCCCTCATATATAATAATTGTTCTTATTCTGAATTCAGTTTTGTCTGAAATCTATAGAGCTACTTCAGCTATTTCAACTTCCTTTTAATGTCTGTTAGCAGGGAAATCTTCCCCCAGCACTTTGTTTCTAATCTGTATGTGTACTTATTTTTTAAAGTGGTTTCTTATAAATAACACATAGTTGGGTCTTTTTTTAATCCATTCTTACAATCTCTGTCCTTTAAGTGTTGTATTTAGACCATTTACGTTTAAACAGTTATTGATATAGTTGATTTAATATCCACCATGTTTGTTATTGCTGTCTATTCATTGCATTTGTTCTTTGTTACTTCCCCCTGTCTTTTTCTGTGTTCCCTGGTTTTAAGTGAGCCTTTTTTAATTGTCTATTTTATCTCTTCTCTTAGGATAGCAATTATACTTTTTCAAAAAAAAATTTGGTGGCCATCCTAGAGTTTGCAGTATATTTTTAACTAATAATAAAACTAATTTCAAATAACACTACTGCTTCACATGTAGTGTTCATACCTTTCTTAGAGTTTCCATATATCTGCTTACGTTACCCATCTGTTCATGCATGTTGTCTTACTTTCCATTAGAGCCCTTAACATATTGCCCAGAGCTAAATTCCCATTCTGATAATTCCAGTGTCTCTGCTGATCTGGGTCTGGTCCTGTTGCTTTCTTTGTCTTTTCAGACTGTATTTTTTCTTACCTTTTAGCATGACTTCTAAATTATTTTGTTGAAATCCAGGCATGATATATCAGATAATAAGGACTGAAGTAAATAGGCGTTTAGTGTGAGAGTTTATGTTTATCTCGCTAGAAGTTGGGCTATGTTTAATGTTTTCTGTAGCTGCAGGTGCCTTAGGGTTCAAATTCCCCTAATGTCCTTCTGTTTCTCTCTCTAGTTTTGGGCCTTCGTAAGAACTCCTCCTCAGAGAGACTGTGTCTTGCAGCTCCTTCAGCTATAATTCACTGTTATTATACTGGAGCCCTGTTGTTATGGTGATAGTTTTGGAGGAAGAGACTCATTCTATAATCTTATGATTAAATATCAGTCTTTTAGTGGCCCTGTGTCCCTGGGCTATGACCTTCACAAGTGTTTCTTAGCTTCCTTCTCTATCTATTTAGGTCAAATAGAAGGGCTATAGGGAGCTGGAGTTGAGGAAATGCCTTCCCCTCACATAAGATAAGGCTCTGGGAATGTCTTTTCCTCTGTAGATTAGGCCTTTGTTATGGAGACTGTCTAGGCTTATTTCACAATGGTTGCTTACGGCCTCTATCTACCGAACTTTTTCATCTTCCCCAAATGAAACTTTGTACCCATTAAACATTAACTCCCCACTTTCTCCTCTTTCCAGCTCCTAGCAACCACCATTCTACTTTCTGACACTATATAATCTTTTGCATCAGGCCTCTATCACTAACATAATGTTTTTACTGTTCATGTATTATGTAGTACTCATCAGGATTTTGTTCCTTTTCATCACAGAATAGTATTCATTGTGTGGCTATTACCACATTTTGTTCATTCACTCCCTGGTTGGTAAACATTTGGGTTGTTTCTACTTTTGACTATTGTAATTAATGGCTATAAAACTTTGTGTACAAGTCTTTGTGTGGACCCGTTTTCACTTCTCCTAGTTAGATTTCTATGGGGGGAATTGTTGGGCTGTATGTAATTTTTTAGAAACTACCAATCTGTTTTCAAAAGTATCTGTACTTTGTTACATTTCCACCAGTAATGTATGAGAATTCCAGTTTCTCCACAGCCTTACCAACACTTAGTATTTTCTGCTTTTTAAATTATAACTTTCTAGAAGGTGTATAGTGGTACCTCATTTGCTATTAATTTTCATTTCCTTAATGCTGACAATTTTAAGCACTTTTCATATACTTGTTAGTCATTAGTAATGTCTTCTTTGGTGATATGTCTATTCAAGTCTTTTGTCCATTTTTATATTGGGTTATTTGTTTTATTATTGAGTTGTAAGGACTCTTTATATATTCTGGGTACAAATTCTTTATCAGATATATGATTTATAAATATTTTCCCCAGTCTGTGACTTATCTAATCTTGCTTTTGGTTTTATGTTCCTTTGTTTTTCTACATTAATCCACCCACCAGCTCAGCCTTCAGATGATTTATAAATCAGCATTACCTCTAATCCAGTGGGAAATTTTCCAAGGGAGAATTGAATTCCAGAAACTCCTACCTCTGCATCCAGTCTCAGCTGAGCTGGAGCCTTTCCTACAGCACCATGGCACCTGTCACAACCTGAGGCAGGATTCTTTTCTAAATTGTTAATATCTGTACATAGCAGACAATTCAGTAGACTTTGAAATCAATCCACACATATATTAAGAGCTTCACTAGTATGTATTTTAGCCCTCGCTGAAATAGATCACAGATTATCAGTAATAAAGCCAGAATTTTCTTCAGTCATGACCTTTGCACACTCAAGATCTAAACTATATTTTCCAAAGATATTTCTTCCATGAATTCATATCATCTTTAGCAAAACTTGTGAACTTTAGGAAGACTTAGAAATCTCCACTTTAATCAGTTAATTCAATGAATGTGTATAAGGTGTTGTGCTAGGTACTAAGAGACAAACAATGAACAGAACAAGTTCTTGCTTAAAGTGGAGATTATATATATAACATACAAATAACTGCAATGCATAGCTAAGTGTATATGTGGTAGTGTAGAAACATTGGTTGAAGGCTGCCTATAAAAAAGTGGCATTGGAGCTAATCTTGACAAATGAGTTGGACACCAAAGAGGGAAGTAGGGGTGAGAGCATCCCAGGCACAGAGACTGGCATGTGCAAAGGCAAAGAAACTGAGGCTCCGGAGGAAGGTCAGTAGCACACAGCATGGGTTCTGGAATAGGGTAGGATGCTGTAGTGAAGCAAAGCTGGAAAATCAGGTAGGGAAAGGCTGTAAAGAGTCTTAATTGCCATCCATTAGAGGTTTATTGACCAGCTACTCTTCCTAACATTGCTAGATAATCTGAGGGAATGGTTCTCAAATTTTTGTATTTGTATCATCCCACAATTACTATTCTATCAAAAGACAGATCTTCCACTTAATAGTAATCAAATTCTAATTTTTATGAGGACATTAATGAATTCAGTTACCATATTTGTCATTTATAATTAATTTAAAAGACATTAAATATGCAACTTGGTGTGGCTGATAGTAAATTTTACCTGTGTACTTTTAAAAAGATTATTTTTAAAAATTACAATAATGGAAATTTTAATACTTCATGATAATTTCTCAGATTGTCTTCCCTTCAGATGATAATTTATTCAAGAATACTTCGGGTGTGTTATTATGAGACTCACTTAAATGAAATATACTAGCTGTGTACCAACTTGTAACATACTGTATTTACGGTTTTTTGTGAATCATTAGGTTTGTTTAAAAAGATGGCCATTGTATAGGTACATTTCTGGGTTTTATTGGGGGTTGGGGGAGGTGACTTTAAAACTTCCCCAGACAGAAAAATAATGGCTTGTTAGGAGTAGGTTTTGTGTTAGTGTAAATTACTGTTACTGTGTTTGTTTACTGTAAAGGTGGATGGTTAATATTCAGTGCACTTTTCAATAAAAAGCAATAACAATTTCTAAGTCCTCAAATTCAAGAACATCTTACTGTCAATGAAAAATTAATCAGTCAACCTAAGAAAGAAATGGAAAATTTTATTTGAGCCAAATTTGAGGATGATAACCTGGGAACAGCATCTCAGAAAGCTCCGAGCATTGTTCCACTATTAGAAGTCAAAGCACTGTTATATAAGTTTTTTGAGACAGAGGGCTATGCATTAAGTGGCAATTATTGACAATTTAAACAATCCAGATCTAAGTATCATCATGGCCCCTTACAAGATCAGGAAGGAATGTTATCTTTTAAGGAGTTGTCTTGTTGATGTTGGGAGAATGTTGCTCTTTATGGTTGAGCAGGTATTTCTACAGATGGGGGAGGTTTGCTCGATGGGTAGTGCAGATACACACTGTACAGCATGGGGACAGAGGAAGCCAATAGGCAGAGGAGATTTTTTTGTGTTTAAATTTTTCTTGTCTTGCCCTATAATATGAATTTTTTATTTCACATCACCAATGTAAAAATTATCTACTTGAGATGTTAAAAAGTGACTGAATTTTCAACTAACCAATCTGTAATTCCATTACTCCTGAGTTCAAACATAAACAATTGTTGTTCTCTGCCTATTCCATAACCAGATTCAAGAATATTGACAATTACATCATATGATAAAAACTGACTTTGAGTGGAAATTAGTATAAATTTTGCTGTTACGATCACTTAAAGCACAAAGATAAGTAACCTACAGTCGCATTGTTAATAAATGAGGTTCATTAGAGGTGGCACAGAAGTAGAAATCCTATAGGCTGAGCATTTGAAATGTGTAACTACTTTTACTCCCACCTTTATTTGGCCTAATGTGGCAGTGAACTAAAATAACTTTGATAAGGAGAGAGGAAGGTGTTTTAATGGTTACCATTCTCTTTTTTTCTTCTCCTTTTAAGGGAGCAAGAAAATGTAGAGCGAAATAAATCATTTCTGTCCTAGGTTCTACTCCATTCCCTGGTTCTAGGCTAAACAACTCTCAGGTAACAAGTATAAATGAATGACTGACTTCACAAAGAATTGCACAATACCTGAATTGGTGCAATAAAAGAAAGAAGGCATGAGAAGATGGGGAGAAATACTGTCAGTAGGATTTGCGATAAAGAAGCCGAGGAGAGAGTGAAAGAAAAATAGGAGTCAACAATGACTTAATGCTTTTGTTTAGCTTGTGCAAATGAGAGAAGGAGATGGCCCTTTCCTGAGATCTAGGACATTTGTTTGCTTTTCAGTTCTGTTGTGATTAGTTAGGCAATCGGGTAGAGATGGAACTGAGTAGCTGGAGATGCTATGAGTCTGGAATTCAGAGAAGTGGACAGGGATATATATAGAAGACACACAGGAGGGGATGTAGATGAGTTGGGAAACAAAAATTCAGAGAATTAAGCTTCAGGGTGTTCCAACATTTAGCTGTCAGGAAGAAGACGAAGAACCAGTAAACATATCCCTGGTGCAACCAGTGAGTTACGGAGGATCAAGAGAGAGTTGTGTTCCAGAAGCCAAGGGAAGGACTTGTTTAAAGAAGGGATGTTCTCTGTGTCAAATGCTGCTGAAACATCAAATACAATGAGGATCAAGAACCACTGTTTTGATCCTAAACAAAGCAGATGAGAGTAAGTAGAGATAGCAGTACTGACAGTTCTCTTCAAGGCATACTGCTGAAAAGGCAACAAGGAAATAGGACTTTAGGTGCAAGAATAGGGAGTTTCAAGCAGAGGAGGATTTATCATGAAGCTAATAAAGCTTATGTTTCAGTGCTTCTCATTTGTGCCAGCTCCTTCTGTGGCCCTAGGAGGGGCCCTAACAGTGTGTTTCTTTGAAAATATGCTTTTGTAAAATTTCCCCAAATAAAATATTTTAAGTACAATAAACCAGTACCTCCTTCCATTCCAACTTGCCTCTATTGAATGTTCCCTACTTTTGGCCAGCTGCAGACACCGCTGGTATTTGAGTCAAGGAGAGTTAGGAATATATGTAATTCAGGTTTATGTTTTGTTTTAATTTTGAACAACAAAAATATTTTCAAGTATAACAAAAACAGTAAGTGCACTGAACTGAGAGTTCTTTTCCTTTGTCTCTACCACTTAAATCCTGAAAATCTTGAGTGAGAGAAAATAAAATTACCTATCCAAGTATTGTTGCAAATTTCTGATCACTGAGTTCTAAACCAGTGCAGTTATTCTTGGCTGTAGTCTAGATGTGTTGATAATTTCCATTTTTTTTGAAGAAATATGTAATCATGTGAAGCAAAAAAATTTGAGAAAGAATGTAAGGATTTAAAATAAGAAATGCTATGAGATAGTAATGACTCAGCAAAATATGCATCCCTTTACTGTAAATGTCAACTCTATCAAAGAACCAAACCTCTTTATTAAACATAGAATTAGCAAAGAGGTTATATTTCCATTAGAATTTTTAAGACTTTCTGAAATAACCAGACAACCATAATTTGGTTAATACTAATTTGAACCGCTCAGTGGCAAACCAGCATCCCCGTAAAAATGTAGTAGCATATGAACAATACAATTTGACTGCAGGTTGATGCGCATTAAATAGTAATAAGTGCAAAACTTCTGTTTATTTCCAGAAATCTCTAAATGAATTTTTATAAACTGCTGGATTTTTATACAGCCCTTTCCTAGTGTAATGCATGAATACATGGTCATTCAGCCTCTCCTAGAAGAACACGAGGGACGCAGAATCTGCCACTTTCACAGGGGGCCCGTATTTTTGTTGCTTACTGTGCTTCACATTGTGGCGAGGGGCGCCGTGACGACAAACACAGAGCAGAATCTATAACCTTAGAGATGCTGCGCACAAACCCACTCTCCTTTGGGTTGTTACTCTTCTCCCTCATTCCCTCCTAGTTCTCATCTTTTGTGCAGACAATTTGGGGGTGGGGACGGGCACTAACATAAATATTTAAAAGAGCATAAAGTTTACGCCCCTTCCTACAAGTGGGCATCAGTGAGGAAATGGGGAAATGCATTCCTGGAATCATGAATGCCACCCTAGGAGCAAGGGCGTAAGACAGCTGCAGAGCTGATTAATGCCAGGTAAGTGAGTTCTGAAATGACGTCCACTTTGCAGGGGTGGGCTTCTTTCCCAAAGTACACAAGACTCCTCCATCTGTATGATACGTGAGGATTCTCAATCGCCTTTCTCAAGTTTTTGCTTATGGTGTCTCTTCCTCCTTCAGGACCAAACAGATGCATTCTTGAAACCGTTGCAAATTCACAGCTGACATTTTTCATTTTCAGAATGTCTCTTCATTGTTTTCAATAGAAAACAGCCTTGTTTTGTAGTAGTCAAACAAAAGCTTTCTTCTTTTAGATGTACTTCACTTCATAGTGTTTTTCATCAGGAGAAAATGAAATCTAGAGTTCAGTGCTATTGGAGTACAACATAGTGCAAGAGGAATGGATATTTTGTCTCCATTTCTCCACAGAATGAAAATACCCCCATTCATTTACCCACTTTACTAAGTAATGTGAAGTTTCTATGATTGTAGGTAATTTCATACAAAATTATTTGCCAACTCCAAAAAGATATTACAAATAGATTAAATATTTTCATATTTTTATGTTTGTTCAGATACTTTGCAAACTGCTCCATTAACTGTGGTTTATATTTGGGAGTTAACCGGACATATGGGAGAAATTAAAAGTTTACAATGAAAGGTGGCAATGATTCGATTTCTCCTACTCAGGAGAAAATGTTTTCCTCGGGGTCTCGACCATAATTGGCTGAATTCTGGGCAAATGGTGCAAAAGGATCATAGAAATACTGACCAAAATTCACAGGAAGTTGGCAATGATTCACTCTTTTTAGATATACTGTATTTAATATAATACAAGAGAATATATCTATAATATGTATGTAAATTATAAAGTGTAATAAAAACTCACCAATCAAAATAAGAACATTACCAATATTCATGATCTACCTACACCATCTTCCTGTCTTACCAAAAAAGGTAACCACTGTCATGAATTTTGAGTGTATCACTACATTCTTTTCAAAAAAATTTTCACCGCTTATGTACATTATTCATAACCAAAACTCTGGTTCATTTACTTGTCTTTGAGCTACATTTTAAAATTTTGTTGTATTTTATTATTTTTTAATTTATTCTTTGGTGCAAGTGAGACAGGCTTTTATTCAATGGCCCAAGAATGAAAAAGGGGAGCTCATGCTCTAAAGGCACGTCTCTGTGAAGGAGTGGATTAGGGAATTGAAGTGTTAGGACGCAGTCAGGTCATCAGCTGAGCTTCATTTTTTAAATGGTGTAACGCAGCAGGGACACGCTAGCTATTTGGCTTTTTCTCACGTAACAGTGTAATTATTTTCTAAAATTTATAAATGTTTTGCATGTAAGTATATTTGTTTATTTTTGCCACGGTATAACATTCCATTACTATTATACAGCAAAATTTTCTATTCATTCTCCCATCAATGGCATTTGGGTTATTTCATGCCTCTGTCTGTTTTGCTTTTAAATTATTATATTTTAACTTTACTTTCATTATTGTGATTTTAGTTGATCACGTGCAGACACTGTGAATAATTTGTAGACAAATATTTAAATTTAAGTACCAAAAATTTAAAAACTCATGTAGCTGTAATTCTTTTTTAACAGTTATTCCAGTGACTTTCCAGCTTAAAATTTGGAGGCAAAGTGTAGTCCTTTAAGTATATGAGGCACTAATATCTTCAAATATTGATAAACTGTTAGGTTTAAAGATCCACTAATTCACAATTTAGTATCATACACATTCCATATTCTAAAATTTCCAGTCCTTAACAGGACATTAACAATTCTGATAGGGAGAGCCTAGATTAGGGAGCAGTTTTTTTTTTTTCAAGGAGCAATTCTCTCTCTACATATATATTAAAAAATGGAGATAGACAATAAATAGTTTGAAATATTTCAAGTCCATTAAGTGAACAACTGTGACTCCAAGTTTCTAATTAGTTATATTTCAAGGTATAAGATGTGAAAACTTGTCCTCCCTATCAAGACAGCCAAAGCCACTCAAGTCAGGATCCCCACATAGTTGGGTTGTACAGAAAAATGTTTAACCAGCACATGGGTTCTTCTTTAAAAAAAAAAAAAGTATGTAGACACACACACAAAGCTGGATGAGGGTGGTATTTCCTCCTTCAAAAAAATGTGTTTTTAGAGCTATTTCTAAAAGCTTGCACTTACAAAATAGGTGGTAAAAATATTTCTCTGGGGTCTCATAAGAATACAGGAACCACTAAGACTTGTTAAATGATATTTATCAGACTGACTTCTTTCTCTGCTGCCAATACTCTTCATTTTCAGTTTCTGCAGGTAATTTGTCTTTAGTTTCTTGGATAGACATTTCAGCTTGTTTGCCTTTTATTCTGTTTTTTCATTTGCCTTTTTTTTTTTTTTTGGCAGGAGATTAATTTCTTCTTAATGCCCTTTTTGGTTTGGTTTCAATGTCCGCAGGAACTGGTTTAGCTGACAATGTTGCCAATATCCTCTATAGCTCTTCTTTTATTCTCCTTTCAGCTAAATTCATCTTCACTTTGAGCAGCTTGGTAGTGGTTTGTGATGGGGGTGGGGAGGGCAGGTGCCTGGGTGCCTATGGGCACAGAACTGTGGGAACTTTTACAAAGCCAGGTTGCATGGTTGCTGCTAAAATCATCCCTGTTATGTTTGCTTTATTTTATATTATTCCTTCCACTGTTTAGTAAATTACACGCTCTAATTTTATTTGCTACTCTTTAAACTTCACTATGATACCTAATCCAATCTGTATCTTACTATTCTTCATTAATAACATAAGGACTTTAGAATACTTCATTTCTAAACATCTCTCATAAGCCCAGTTTATTTATTCTATGATCTTCTCTTTGTCTTAAGTTAATTGAAATTTTACTACTGTGTGTCTCAGTGTGGATTTCTCTTCTCTCTCTCTCTGTCTCTCTCTTTATTTATTTATTTTTTTTAGTCATCCTGCTTGAGATACTGATTTCAGTATTTGTGGATCTTGCTTTAATCAGTTCTGCAAAATTCTCAGTCATATTGTAGCATATTGTCTCACTTACATTTTATTTACTCATTTCTTCTGAGGCTGTGATGGAAGATATTCTCATTTCTCCTCCTATGTATTTAATGTCTTTTTACGTTTTTAAAGGCCTGTCTTTTTACCGCATATTAATTTCTTCAGTTTTATTTTCTACTTCACTAGTTCTCTTTTCAGGCATGCCTAATGTACTGTTTAACCTAGTTGTGTTTTCAGTTTTTTGTGTTTGTGTTTTTGTGTTTTTAGAAATTTACTGAACATACAGAAAAGAACACAAAACACAAATGTATAGTATAGTGAAAAATCATCTAACAAGGACACATGTATAATATACCAAGCCAAGAAACAGAATAACATAAGCACTCCTTAGAAGGCTGTGTGCAAAAAAAAAAAGAAGGAGGCTGCGAGGCTGTGTGCCCTTCCTTAATTATACCTTTCCCCACTCTTCAGTAGTAAATACTTTTGCTAGACTTTTGTGGTAATAATTTCTTTGTTTTACATTTTTATCATTTATGTATATAAATTTAATCAATATAGTTTGTCTGCTTTTGAACAAATAGAATTTTATTGATATATTCTTTTGTGTCTTACTTTTGCTCAAAATTATGTTTTTAAGATTTACTGAAGTTGTTACTTGTAACTCTGGTTTATTCATTTTCATTCTTCTATAGTCACATTGTCTATAGGAGTGGAATTGCGGGGTCATAGAGTACGCATATCTTGGACTTTAAAGGAAAATGCCAAAATGCTATTCAAAAGGGTTGTACCAACTTACTTGCCACCAGCAATTTATGAGACATTATCTATTGAATTTTAACTTCAGCATTTGTTTTTAATTTCTAAAATATATCTTTAGGTTCTTTCTTGTCACTTTTTTCATTTTTGTTAGTCTCTTGTTACTTGCTCATTTTTTGTGATTTCATCTTTTATATTTAAAGTTTTATACATATTGATCTTATACTTGTTATCTGTCACTCCAAAACCTAAATCATCAGGACTCTTAATCTGTTATTTGTTGTTTCTGTGACTTTTATTCATGGTTGCTTATGTCTCTGGTGATTTTTAAAATAATGTATTTACTTTTAATAGTATTAATTTCTCATAGTAAATATTTTATATATTTATTTAATCTGAGAGTGATCTGCCACTAAGTGTCTTATTAACTACTTATGCTCTGTTGTGGTTTCTTGGGGGTTGTGAGCAGATAAAAAACAGATATATGGGATTAGAGTTGATAAATATTAAGAGTAACAATTTTTCCTTAGGCTTTTTTATATTTTCCAAATTTCCTACTGAAAACACAATGCTCTTAAAACCATGAAAAAATATTAAAATAACCATAGAACTAGAATATTTGCCAACCACCAATAAACTCAATTAATAAAATTTTATTGTACATTATGAAGTAGGATTTTAGGTCACTTCTTAGAAGGTTGTTTATTGAAGATTAAGGTATATTTTTCTCTGTGATTTTTTTTTTTATTCCATACTGTGCATAACTCTACTGATGCAGGAGCTTAAAAGGGAATGCTTTTCTCTAGAGATGATTTTTTTAAATATGGTTTTTAAAATTCTGCTATAAGCTGAGAACTTCTACCCATTTGGGACCACTTTAGCTCCCACCTAGATCCCTGGCTTAAGGCAGGAGTCCTTTCCTGGAGACATGGCGGGTCTTTTTTTATTAAAGTGGATATGGAGGAATGACTCTGGGTAAATATGAAATAAAATGGCTTATACCTAAGGAAAGGGGACCAAAATGCAAGGAAATAATCAGGATAGGGAGGAGAGAGCCAAAAAACTATAACTGGGATTTAATTGCAAAAGTTGGAGATAAAAACAGATCATTAAGCCATCTTAGATAATTTTCCACTAAGGATACATTCTCTGGCTTACCCTCTCTCAATCAGTCAAACACATGACACAGGCAAGAATTTCCAGGTGGCTGTTTCCATCCAAGAGCTCGATCTTAAGTACTGATCTATAGTTCAAGGTCGACTTGTTAACACTCTCAGAATGTGGAAGGTATGTCCTCCAGGATTTTTGGCATCCTGCAGGGAATGATAATGAAGTCATGCAGTTTAATACTAGAAAAAAAAGGGCGATGGCGGTAGTGTGGGTAGAGGATGGAATTATATCAAACGTCAATAAGTTTAGGGCTTTTCAATATTAAATGTCAAATGGATAAGTTTTGGTTAACATTTCAGTATTTGAGGCAGGAGGTTAAATTTTCTTGGCTGTGATTCCCTTTGCATTTTCTACAGGGTAAGATCTTCCTTTGGAAAAGGGCTGCTGCCCCTGTTGATTCACTTACTTTAAAAGAAGATAGTTTGGTATTCAGAAACGACTTACAGCTGGCAATACTGATCACCGAAGACGTTTTAAATGTCATAGCAGCCGACGCCCTTAGCGGTATGTGACCTTCCACGCGGGTTTTCCTCACACTGCGGTTCGTTGTGGATTTAGGAGGAGGATTTTCATAAAACGGTCAAATGCAGCACACAGCCCGGGCTTCCCTAAGCCCTCCTTCCCTCTCCTGCGGAGGCACAGATGCAGCGTGCAAACACCTGGAGCCGTCGCAGCCCGCCAGCGGCGGGCTGTAATGCGCAGGCGCAGTGGCCGGGGTGCCCTCGGGAGGAGGAGGGAGCAAGGGAGGCAGGCACACTGAGCCCACCGCTTGCCCAAAGACCCGCAGGCCCAGTTCTAGTCCGGAGCCGCCCGCCCTGGAAGGCGCTGGACGGAAAAATCTACTTATGGATATTCTGTAGCGTTGTTTCACTCTATCCCCACAACTTGTACACCGAGGCTTCTATCCCCTTGCCACTTCCCCAGCCATTCCAGGACAGCCCCTACGCAAATCCCTCCTACTGCCAAGGGTGCCCTGCTTGGCATTCTTCCTCTCTGGAGAACTCCGGTTCTGTTGTCAGAGAGCTGCCACGGCTGCACCTTCCTACCCCCTCTTCCCACTGTGGTGTCATCCCTGCAGACCTGATAGGGGAACAAGGGTGGAAGTGACCATTAGTTTGCAGTGGAGGGTGGGAATCAGAATCCTATTCCGGCTTCTCCAACTCACAGATGTGTGATCTTGGGTAGGTTATTCACTTTTTTAAGCTACCTTTTGAAAAATGGGCACACATTCCAGAATATTAATTCAGTAACCTCAGGTTAGTCCTGTTACTTCCACTGCCATAGACATAAAGGGCTTCCTCACCTACACCTAATCAACTGAAATGGCCATTCAACAACCCATTTTAAATCATACCTTTCCATAAAATTCATCCTGTCCACAGCTGTCAGATTAAACGTCTTTAAGATAAGCTTAATCATTACTTCCCATTCCCACCCCCAATTAATAAACAGAAAATGACCCCAAACTGCTTTGCAACTTTATCGCACCCTATTCCCCTCTATATTTGTTGCTGATTGTACACCCATTTTCTGGCCTTCATACCTTTACTGATACCCCTTTCTTCACTACACAGGTCTCCCTTTCCGAATTTCTTTCAAAATCCTGCCCGTCCTGCCAACTCAAATGCCACCTCCTTCAGGCAGTCACACATGATTTCCCCAATGTCTTTTTCTGAGACCCAAGCCTTTTAATCATTATGGTATCTGACACGCAGTATTTAGTATTGCAGTTGGGCCTCTATATTATCCTTTCTACTTGTATTTTCTTATCACATATTTTTAAGTTCCTTGAGAGCAGGAATCATGACTTTTTCCTTCTATCCCCAGAAGAGCTTTCCAAAATATAAATTAAAAATATGGGAGAATGTTTAAAAGCTTCTGATCATTTTCATTTTGATTGAAATATTAAAAAGTTTCCTTTGAGAGTACAATTTTGAGATTGATGGCAACAGACTAAGTGTAAATGGAGAGTAAGGGCAAGGGAACTGGTTTCTTAGTTGCCTGCTCTGGCTCTCCAGTGTTACAGGTGCTTTCACATATGTTCTTTAATTTCTTCACCACAATCCTGTGGGGTAAGTATCGTTCCCACTTACTGATGAGGAAACTGAAGCTCAATAGAGTGACTTCCCTAATGTGTCAGAGCTTTGAGTGGCAAACCCAATATTTCGAACTCCCTTCTATCAGCGTTACTTAATGAAAGCAGAGGAATTAGTAGTGCTACAAGACACTTTTTTCAGAATCCAAGGAGATGTTAAAACGTGTTAAACGAATATAAGGTATTAATTATGAGGATGCCATAACAGGTAAAATAAATTCAGTTTCTATCACTCAGGCACAATGCCTTTGAATACAGTATCCAGTGGACTAGAGGTCATTGACAGGCCTTTTAATCTTAATGTTTTATGTTGATGTACTTTTTTTTAAAACAAGTGGCAAGTGGCTATATTGAGTCCATTACACATCAGTTACACAATTCAGTATTCATAGGGCACTAGGATGTGCTTTATAAATACAAAAGGCAAAAATAAGAGATGGTCCCTAATTAGAAGGCTTACAATCTGAAAGGCCTTAAGATACAGGGGATATGACTCTAGAGACAGAAAATTTTATCTTCAAAAATGTTTTTGCAAGAAAAATTTCCAAGTGTTTGGTGATAATCAATGAAATGCCTTCATGAAACAGGTTTTGGAATGAGATATTAAAGGGAAGGTACTCATTTGGATACTGTGAGAAAAGACTGATTTGGTTTCTGGGATACAAAGAACAAGTGATTCTCAACTGATGGCAAGAAGATGATTCTCTGGATATCGGAATATTTGGGGCTGGAACAAGAAGGCTATGAATTTTCAAAACAGGATGGTACCTTCTGCCCTTGATTCAACTTCATTTCCTTTGTTTAAAAAATTCAGTTAACATCAAGAGAATGTAGGTCTTTTCAGTTTCTAAAAGGGAGAATCCTTTAAGAAGATAAGAGGTACCAAGATGAAAACCAAGAAAAGTAAGTAGTGCAATGTGGTGCTAGGAAAAAAATGGGGGAAACAACAGAAATAAGGCAGAAGAGACGAAGGTAAAGATCTCAAAGCAATGGAAGAACGAGATGACAAGCTTAGTTCAGAAGGTCAGGTGAGGGGAATGCTTAGTCTGAAATCTGTCCTAGGAGAAATTATTAAAAGATTTAAATATGTAATCCAAAGCTCTTACTGAAGCAAAAGATCACTTGAAAATAATTTTGATTAAAGAGGGAGAATATACTGTAAAATATTTATTTAATAAAAATAAATTTAAAATCTGTACAGAATTGAATACAAAGTACAACAAATTATTTTCACTTCTTTGCGAAACTGCATACAGTACAACTTGCAAATAGGGCCACATACCACGATGTGAACTTACTATTGTCTTAAATAAGTAAAGGCTCTGATTGTACCACAAACTTAGAATTAAATTTCATGGAAATATTGCTTAGGTAACACGAACAATTTGATTGTACCACAGTCTATGTTGTTAAAAAAATTAAAATCCTTCAAACCCCGCTTTTCTACTTGTTTCCGAGGAAACAATTCCCTATGTAGCAACATAAAACAAAACAAAGACAAAATGTAAAAACTGGAGGCTGCTTTTTATGACACCACTTCCCCTTCCCCTCCTCAGGCAGCGTTCTTTTCCCTTCCCTCATTCAGAAAGGAAGGTGAGTGGAGAATGACCTATTCTTATCCTCATTCATTTGCTTCTAGAATTCCTGCTTCTACCAAATAAGTAGGTCAGTTTTAGAATCCTGACACTATTACTCATTGTTTACCTATGTCATTCTAAAAAAGTTACCCTAGACTTTTTTTAAGCTAAGGCAACAAAGTTGGCTTTAAAATAGTGTTCATGTCTCACATAAACTAGCAGTCACTTTAGACTAATTTCCCAATTAAATGTATACAGAATAACATTTTTTCAAGTAACTTGGAAGTGGAATCACTAGCAATTCTTATTTTAAGCAAATATTCAAGATGATCCACCTTTAGAAACAAAGGCAGATTTAATGTACAAAATGCAGGAACCAAGTCTTCTGGTTCCTGTCCCATTAAAATAATTTAAAAGAGGCTCAGTTTGTGAAAAAGACCTTGGAATAATCCAACTCTTAGTGACATCTTTACCTTGTATAAGGAGGACAAATAATATAAGTTATAAATGGAGATGATGTTATTTAAAAAAAAAAAAAGACCTTATCAATTTATTTTGGAAATACAAGGGAATGCAAATACAAAATGGGCTAGTAGTATCTTTAGCCCATTCCTTAACTTTTCATCATGGAATTAACAGTCCTTCATACAGAATAAAAGACAAGCAAACCTACTTTAAGTTTTCTAATTAGGTCGCTTAGATTATTAGCAGGCCTCAAAACCTGCCTTATTTTTAAACTAAATTAGCTTCTCTGGGAAGCATATGAATAATGTAAAAATGTACTTCTGAGGAACATCTACACAAATACATACCTGTCAAGATGGGAACTGAGAACTTCGCACAATGAATTTTTTTTAAAAAACTTAAAATTAGAAATGACAAATACTCCTTATAGGAAAGAACACCAAACCAGAGCAAATACTGTCACTGATAGGAACAGCTTTCATCTGCAGAAACACAAATGCACGCGAGTAACACAGAAACAAGAATTAAGTTGAACAGAGCCGGGTGCTGTTAGAACATATTTCTACTCCGACTAGTAACATCTTGTGGCCCCTGTGAAGCCCTGGTCCCACCAGGCCGAGTATCTGGCTAATCAGATACGGAAGCACTTGACCTATGAAACACCAAACTCACGTGCTAGCAAGTATACATCACCATGTGCTGCTTGACTGCTCTTGATTACTTGGTTTTCAAAATCAAGTTCACTTTTGAATCAGAAAAAAAAGGCATCCTTAAAATTGGCCCTTATAAATAATCTACGAAATAAACTTCACTTCTGAACAGTATATTATGTTACTCTAGGAACACAAGGTAGAGTCAGTTGGCTGCTTTGAAGCCATGAAATGCACATTCATAAATATATGTCTACACTTTAAAAAATTAAATACATCCAGGCACAGCTGCTGTGCAGGGTTCTTGCTCTAAGAAGCTCATCAGCAGTGGATTATGAAGTGTTTACTTGAGAACTTGATTCTGGATCTTCCCGCTTCCTGTATTTCTTCATAATACTGCCCGCACCGTTAGCCAGGAAAACCACAGCGATGAGTGCAAAATAACCAGCGTAGATGAAGAACTAAAGAGGAGGGGGAGAAGCAATTTAGAGGATTATTGATTAGAAGATGAGATCTTTTATTACATGTATGTGAACAGACTATAAGTAAAGGTACATTCAGTTTCTCAATAAAACTCCAAAAAACACCGTGTGCTTACGTGATGGACCAGCACTGAGGATACACTAGGCAGCGGTGACACTGAAGCCTGACTGCCTGCGTGCAGATCCTGACCACGCCCCTTACCAGCTGTGTGACCTGGACTGAGAGACTTAGTCTCTGAACCTTGACTTCATGTACAGACCACTTTGTATTTCATAACACTTCCTTGTTTTCCAGGGTTGTTGAGAAGGGACGAGCTCACGTACGTAAGTGTGTTGGCACAACGCTACTGCTGTGAACACTGCTTTCATTTTTGTTGCTGTTATTATTGTTGTAACTGAATCATGGGCTCTACCCTCAGGCTGATAGGTGGGTATGACCAACAGGCCAAGTTCTGAAGTTCAAGAACTTCTACTCTTTCCCAGAAGAGGTCAACTATATTCCATTATAAGACTACTTTTTATAAGAATTTTCTCTAAGCCAATTTTTTGACGTGACTATATCATTTATCAACATCGTCATCATCTCCTTCTTAAAATAACTAAATACCGATAAGCTGGTTCTATGGGTGCAATAAGCCTGTCCCTCTAATCCTTCGAGCCAGATTCTTAAAAATTTGGATACATTTTTCTATAGGAAACCTGTTCATTAACCATGGTTGTTATGGTTACGAGTTTCAGCACAGCCCACAAAATTCTATTACTCCATCTGTTTAAATCCACCATTTCTACAGCAAGATGGCAAGCCCTTAGTTACTCTCCTACCCTCCATCCCAAATGTACGCCCCTAACCCTTGAGAGGTCTCCTCAAAGTTTTTATTGCAGATAGTAACTGGGAAACACTTAAGTCGTTCTTACTTAAAAGAAAGTAATAAGCTCCCGTTCCTCTGCTCTATCCCCCGCTCCTCTGCCCCAGCCTTTTCTGACGCAGCATGAAGCAGTGGGAGATGCCTAGGCTTGAGACTCAGATGCTGGTCTGAATCCTGGCTCTGCCACGCTATTACTGACTGTGACCTTAAACAACACACCATCTCCCAGACTCATTTTCTCGATGTCTAATCCTGACAACAACCCTGCAAAATTCTCAATAAAGTACCTGGCACAGAAAGCATTCAACGCATGTGACTTATTATTATTTCCCTTTTAGATCTCCTCAGTAAAAACAAAGGGATACTGCCAACATATTAGGTCTTTGTATTCTAAGAAAACAATTATGGAAGGAAGGAAGGAATAATGGAGATGGAATCATTTGGGCTGAGATGGGGTGGAGTAGGCACTTTTTGATTCAACTGCCCATTTTGCAAAAGCATAGAACAAGCCCTACCTACAACTCACAATGCATGAAGGCATGCTCATACAACCACACAATTCCCAAGTGAATGAAAGTATTCACATTGTCTCTGGGTGTTTGTGCAGGTGTTTCCTCAACAGGTCATGTGTTAAGAATCACAGTGCTGTTCATCAACAGCAAGTCAGTACCTTGGTATCTGGGCGAGGGGTATTGTAAATAAAGAAGGGTGGAGACTTAGCTCTGAGATGAAGCAGAACATCTCAAACATGGGATGCAGTATTCCAGGCACAGAATTCAAAATGGAGGGGAAATAATAACAGATGAGGAAGCAGAGAGCTTGGCCTGGAGGGGACCACTAGCACCTCTTAGCAACACCTGGCTGCTTAATCACACTCAGAATGTTCCAGGGCCTCAGCAGAAAAATCATGGTGCCAACATCCTCCTGGAAGAAAAGAACTAAGGGTGGAGGTTCACTGAGGAAGGAGGAGACACTTCTACTTTTTATTTTGTATCTGTCTACATGGCTTGAATTTATTTATTAAGCATGCTCCACTTCTGTTACCTTGATTGACTTGTAACATCTTCAGTACTGAAACAGAGATCCTACCTGAGTGGTAATTTCCAAGCCAAAGCCGCTGGCATCTACCACAATGAGCGTGAGCAGGGTCTGCAATGCCAGAGCAATGAAGGTATTCACACCAAACACTAGGGCGTAGCGCTCCATGCTGAGGTTTGCGGCAATCTGAAAACTTTAAAGAGAAAAAGAAGAAAGAACAGACAAGAATGACTTCCAGGGTAGTTACAGTCTTTACTTTAAATGTGAAGAGTAGCCCCTTCTTTCTACCATCAATTCCCTTCCCAACCAAGTGAAAAAGTATTTTGTTGCTAAATGATGTGAATCTCGTGCAAACATCTGAAAACAGCAAGAATATATGGACAAGGAAATAAATGAACCTTGCCTAAATGCTTTCTCAGGAGAAAAACTGATAATGCACATGTAATATAATGCTTCCTCCCATTTGCCTCTTTTAGCCAGAATATTTGTTTTGAAAGAAACCAAGAAGAAGTCACAACTTTTCCAAATGCTTTGAATCCAAATACATACGTTGCAATGGTGATGAGTAACATGTAGATGATTCTGAAGACGACATAGGATGCATAGCACACCCAAATGTTACCCACAGTGTCCATGATATACACTGCGGCAGCAATCAGGAGAGAAAACAGAGACAGTGTCAGCTCTCCCCAAGTTGACCAGGATATTTTAATGTAACCAACTGCAAACACGGCAACAGCACCTGCAAAACAAAGAGAAAAGTAAGGTAGTTATTTTGCTAAACAAGTACTAGTTCAGTAAATTAAAAATTCAGCTGAAATTACTGCATTTTAAGATCTTCTAACCCATGAACAGAGGAGTTCAAGATTATGGGGGACTTTGAAAGTCAGGCAGAGAATTCTGGACTTGATGGAATAAATATGGAGCCACTGAGAGATGATGAGAGACTGAATATGAGATGGAAGTGGACGACACAGAACCAGGGATGCTGCTAAGGGAAAACTACCGGGGTGGACACAGGCAAGAGTCAAAAAGAACCGCTGATAGTATCTGTGCAACGTGGCAGGATGGCTCGTATCTCCTCCCAACTGAGGGGCAGTTTAGAACATGGTAAAATGCTGGTGGTAGCTATGGAGTGCGCTAAGTGCCAGTCACAGTTACAAGGGTTTACAGAAATCATGTAAAGTCTTCCCAAACCTTATGAGGTGGGTTCACACGTCAGAAAGGGACAATAGAATAATGGCCAAAGACATAGGCTCTGAGTTCAAACCTTGGCTTTACTACTTACTATCTCTATGACCCTGGCAAGTTATTAACCTGTTAGTCTGCGGCTTCCTTCACTGTAAAACGGGGAGGATAACTGCACCCATCTTAGGACTCCTGTGAGGACTGAGCTAAATCCTCATAAAGTCTTCGGAACAGCACTTGGCACATATTAACACAACAGGTATTAGCTACTGTGGTTATACAGCACTGTAGACTGCTACTTGAAGTTTCACAACAAGTGGCAAAAGCACCCAGTAAATCAGAGATAAACAAAAACTTGGGATAAGAAGACAGTATAGGGAATCATTACATTAGGTTTCCCAAAGGCTAGGAAAAATTCAAGGTTGTCTGTCAGTCCTCCACCTGCTGAACACTTTGAAATTTTTTCATCCTACATGATAAAATCAGAGCTCAAAATGAGTAAATTATTTTTGGGGGGTTACTTCAAATTTGGGAAGGGAGAGAAAATCTGATTTTGGTTGACTTCATGACCCAGAGGACTCTCCCCCATCCCTACCAGCCTCCACCACCCTGCACGGCTTACCCAGTAAGGTTGAAGCGGCCTCCACACCGCCGTTGTAAACAGCAGCATGGCGAGAAGGCATCACCTGCTCCCACAGGACCTGTGCATAGTTCACCACTTGGAAATAGCCACAGGTGGAGAGGGCCCACCACACGGACCAGCAGAGCAGCGGGCGAGAGGAGTAGCATATCAAGAAGTCATTCCACAGGACCTTCAGCACAAGCAGACGGGCTGGCTTGGGCTCCTACACAGAAAAAGAGAAGAAGGCAACAGCACAGAAAGCAACTATGTAGACTCAATTTTCTATTTAACACACATTTTCCTTCTTCCTTGTGAAAGCCAATTGCTTATTTCATATATATATATATATATATATATATATATATAAAAGATATATATATATATATGATATATATATATACACACACATATATATAATACACACATATATATGTAACTTCATATATATATATATATATATATGTATGTAAACTTCTTAGCAATTACATTCATCCCCTCTGGGGGAAAAACACACTCATATAAATTTTGCTTTGAATGCTCTACAAATATTAGCACACCCAGCAAATGATATACTGTTTACAAAATGAAGGTAGAAAGATGGTCAGAGATTGCATACTTCAGCCAAAGGGAGATGACGTTCCACATCTCCCCACACAGTGGCAAGCAACATTAAGAATAAGCAATAATTGGTAACCCTATTAAATCAGTGTTCAGGCAGAATCCATCAATGAGAACCTATCCTTATAACTGACAGATTCACTGAAAGGTAATGGTTAAGACAGAAATCTTAGAAAGAAATAAACCAAAATATTAGCAGCAGTTCTCCCTGGGCGGTAGGGTATCAGTGATTTTTTTTCTTCTTTATGCTTTTTATATCACCCAATATTTACGGGGAATATTACTATTATAATGAAGTAATAAAGCTACTATGCTTGTAACTCAGTGAATCAAGACATTACTGAGCTACGTGCCATCCTGAGACTATGCCAGGAAGTCAGTATGAGATCCAAACACCCTGTGAAATATCTCTGACCCCAATCGTATCAAAGGTTGCTGTAATTCCCGAGCCTTGCTTAGAAAACAGGAAATTTTACTTTTGTGGCTAACACAGAAAGGCCAAAATGAGAGAATCCAAAGGGACCAAGGGAAGCTAACCATGAAGTAGCACATAAGAGGCAGGACGTGTGATAGGAGCCATGCAACAAATTAGTAGCACTGATGGCAGCAGCATGATTCAACCTGTTCGCTGGCTGGAAGCTCCTTGCTTGGAGGCCATGGCATGTATGGAACGAGAACTTCCAGATGTAAAACGATTACTTATTAATTTCAGGTCTATAACATAATGATTTGCTATTTGTATACACTGTGAAATGATCACCCCAAAGCTCGTCATCATCTGTCACCATACATAGTTATAATTTTTTTTTTAATGAATACTTTTAAGATTTACTCTCTTAGCAACTTTCAAATATGCAATACAGTATTACTAACTACAGTCACCACTGTGTACATGCTGTACATCCCCAAGACTTATTTATAACTGGAAGTTTGTATCTTTTCACCCCTTTTATCCATTTCGCCTACCATCTGGCCCCTGCCTCTGGCAGCCCCCTATCTGTTCCCTGCATCGGTGAGCTTGTGGGGTATTTTGTTTTGTTTTTAGGTTCTACATATAAATGAGATAATTTGATCTTTCTTTCTCTGTCTGACTTACTTCACTTAGCATAATGTGCTCAAGGTCCATCCATATTGTTGCAGATGGCAAGACTTCATTCCAAGTTTTTACGGCTGAATAATGTTCCACTGTGTGTATACATATGCCACATTTTCTTTACCCATTCATCCATTGATGGACACCTACTTTGTTTCCATATCTTGGCTATTGTAAATAATGCTGCAATGAACATGTGGGTGCCTATACCTTTTTGGATTAGTGTTTCCATTTTCTTTGAATATATACCCAGAAGTAGAATTGCTGGATCATATGGTAGTTCTATTTTTAATTTTTTGAGGCACCTCCACATTGTTTTTCACAGGGGCTGCACCAATTTTACATTCCCACCAACAGTGCATGAGGGATCCCTTTTCTCCACATCCTTGCCAGTATTTGTTATGTGTTCTTTCTGATGACAGCCATTCTGACAGGTATGAGATAATATCTCATTGTGGTTTTCATTCGCTTTTCCCTGATGATTAGCAATGTTGAGCATATTTACCTATACCTGTTGGCAGTCTGAATGTCTTCTTTGGAAAAAATTCTATTCAGATCTTCTGCCCATTTTTAAATTGGGTTCTCTTTTCGCTGAGTTGTATGAGTTTCTTATATATTTTAGATATTAAACTCTTATCAGACATATGATTTGCAAATATTTTCTCCCATTTAGTAGGTTGCCTTTTCATTTTGTTGATGATTTCTTAGGCTGTGCAGAAACTTTTTAGTTTGATGTAGTCCCACCTAATTATTTTTGCTTTTGGTGTCAGAGTTTAAAAAAGTCATTGCCAGGACAAATGTCAAGGAGCTTACCACTTATGTTTTCTTTTAGGGGTTTTACGGTTTCAGGTCTTCGGTTCAAGTCTTTCATTCATCTTAAGTTATTTCTGTATAGCCCCTTCGCCTTTAAATAGAACCTTTTAATGAATATAGCTAGGTCTTTACAATACCAAGCTAAATGCTACTCTTTTCTTAGCTCAGTTATGTGCGGAGGGAGATTCGTCTATGGTCAAACTAATAGCTGGGATGGAAATTTCCAAGAATAAGTTTGCTTCTTTTATTAAGTGCTGTTGAAGGGCAGAATCCTGATACTAATTCTTGCTATAAACAATGAACACTTTTTTTTTATGATGAAAGGAAGACTATCATTATTTCCTCAGCTATTGATACTCCATTGTCCAAAACATTCTAAAAGCATATAGAATGAGCCTTAACCAATGGGCACAAGTCAAGTACATCTGGTTTCAGGGAAAAGGAACCAAAATATGTATCATGGAAGAATTGGTGTTTGAGACAGACTTTGGGTGACAGAAAAGACTTGAACAGAGAAATAATGAAGAACAACTTTCAAAGCAAAGAAAATAAGAAAAGCACAGAGGAAGGTGCTTTTGAAATGAACTTAAGAATCAGCAACGATAAAGTTCTCTTCCAACATAAAGGCTTCTGGGACATTGTTTCCTGCTCTGCCCTCCTATGCACTTATCTTGTTCTAAGAATAGTCATTTTTGCCTTGGCCTGCTACCTCACAGCGCCCCAGTTCATAAGCCTGAAAGCGGGGCACTGGCAACCTGTTAAGAGTTGGCATGGAGATCTGCCTTTGGCTACTCTTTTTCAGAGAAGATGACAACCATCTGAGCCTCAAGGGCATTAATCTGCAAAGGGGAGCGGGTACAATCATATATGGCTACACACCTCCCCTCCATCCTAACTCAGACACATCCATTGGCAGAGGTCCGACTGGAGATATCCAGAGGGAAAGGTTGTGACCACAAGTGGGAAAAAAACAGGAGGGTCAAAAGGCAGACTATATCCTTCACACAAGTCTCTCTCTGATTCTGGCTTTAGTGCTCAGGGCCAGCCTGGTGGGAAATGCAGAGTACTGCCCAACACACACCTCCCATCAGTCATTTTTACCATTATAGTTTCAATTCTTTGGATTCTGAAGGCTATTCTGACATGAAGACACAGAAAGATGAGTATTAAACAACACAGTAAAAAAACATATTATAAAGCTGCATGTAGATTAAAATTACATTACTATAATATATACATGAATTTTGAAAGGTCTGAAATATTAAGTGACAATCTTTGGGTGGCAGAAATTCAGATTATTTTGACTTCTTTTTATATAGTCTTCAGTACTGTTTAATTTAAAAATTAAGTATGAATCTTTTAAATAAAATCAGTAGAGACTTTCTTTTTCCTCTTAAGATGTTTATTAGCTATGTACTGTAAGAGTGACCATTGAAATTAAGTAAATAAAGGCCATTTTCTCCCCAAAATGCTGGATAATCTCCCTGGAATAAGAACCAAGCAATTTTTCATAGTTCTGCCAATTCACATCATATCTAAGCTCAATTTTTACTTGTTTATCACAATGGGCATCTAGGTTTTTAGGTTTTATTTAATGGTTCTGATGCTGGGTTTTTCTTTTTCTTTTTCTTTTTTTTTTTTTAAGCTTTAGAAGTTACTTCTTTCCAACAAAGAATGAGAGTCTATTACAGTGGTCTTTGGAGTCAACTAGATCTTGTTTGAAAATTCTGACTGTGCCACTTTCTTTGTGCCTTTGGGCAACTTACTTAATGTAGGCGTCAGTTTCCTCATCTGTAAAATGGGGATAGTGATACATCTATCATAGAGTTTTTGTAAGAATAGTAGTTTTAATAAGAATGAGATAATGAATCTAAGGTTGCTAGCACAGTATCTGGTACTCAGGTCAAAATAATGGGAGCTGAGAGGAGGAGGCAGCAGCAGCATACCTGCCTCATGTAGAGACAGAAAAATTTCTGAATCTTAGGCATTTTACTGTCAAGTGGAAATTAATGCTTACTTCAACAAGCTATTGGAAGACCTAGATGAGTATTATTCAGTATGTAGCAAGAGCTTAAACAATGCTGGTTTATCTGATATTCTATTTGTCATGATTCATTTATGTAATCAACAAATAGTTATCGAGTACCCATACCATGTGTCTGGCAATGTTCCAGACACTGGTGATACAGCAGAAAAGCTCCTGCCCTTATGAAATTTACATTGGAGCAAGGAGACAAACAAGACAGCTTACAGTAGGAATAATACCATGAAGAAAATAAACAAGGTAATGGGCTAGCAAGTGACTGTGTTCTGGAGAGGTAATGAATGACTGCTGAGTGTTAAAGGGCTCCCTAGAAAGCTGATGCCTGAGTTGAGACCTGAGTGACATAAAGGAACCAGCCATCAAAGTCACAATGAAGGGGAGTCCTGACTGAGAGACAGTCCTGAGTGAAGTTCTGAGGTGGCATAGCTGATGTGTTTCAGATCAGTTAAGAGATAAGGTCAGAGATGTTGGCCAAATCGTATGGGGTCTTATAGGCCATGATGAGATGAGAATTTTGGATTTTCTTCTAAATCGAAATTTCTTCTATGATTGGAAAACATAGGGGGATGGATAATTAGGGTTTAATACCTAAAGTATGAAGATTTAAGTCAAGGGCTGATGACTGCAATTAAGTACTTCTATGATATTAATTATGTGTCCCGACAGATATGGGGGACTGGACAGAGTTTTTCACGCTGTGGCTGGGAAACACAAGCAAAAGGACATAGTACCTTCACACCTTCACATCGACCAGCTCACAAAACTCAGGATTCGAGAGTTAGAGAAAGCTTAGTGATCATCTGGTTTAACACTCTCCACGTCTAGGAGTAGCCTAACTCAGTTAAAGAAAAAGAATTCCTGAAGGAATTAGTACCACACTCTAACAATACATTTCATAAGGTCCAGAATACTGAGGGTAACTAATTCAAAGGGAAAATGAGAGATTATTTACAGCCCCACAAATAAATATCTATAGTGAAGGTACAAAGATGTTCTTGATTATTCATATCTAATAAAAATAATCACAGAAATCACCATGTATTGATTACTTGTTATGTATACTAATTTGAAAGCCTTCCATGGCTTTATGTAATACTTGAAACAACCCTATGAGGTAGGTATATGAATGAGGGAACTAAGTCGTAAAGAATTCAGTATCTTGCCCAAGATCACCCGGCTGGTAAGTACTAGTTCTGGGGCTTGCCTGCTTTTTTCAAAACCCACTGTACTGTGCTGCCAGAAATGATATTAAGGACAAAGTGGGAACATTCATTTTGCTGCTGTCAGCATTTGATGGAACTCAAACACATATACACACTGAGAATGCTTGCTAATAATAAAAGGTGTCAGTCTGCAAACAGAAGTAAAGCTATATTAACAGATACCATTCATTAAGTATTGATTGCGTATCAAGCCCTGTGCTAAAGATGGTTTACTTTACATTATTTCTAATGGATGAGCAACTTAAAATAAATCAGGCCCAGCTATACACCAAGCACAAAATGAGTCCAGCTGCCTGGCTAGGAAAGAAAATCCCTGGCTTTGGCTGCTCCTCTTCCTGCAATGTCAGCAGGGTTTGCCCCAAAGCAGCAGACTCATTCTGAAAAATCAACTCACAAGTACTCTAAGGTAACTTGTGGACTCGGCTATCACTCTGACTTCCACCTCACTTTCCTCTTTTATAAAATCAAGAGAAAACCACCCACTGACCTAGCACTTTTCTTTACCGTAATTACCATGATTACCCTTAATGATTCACTTAGGGGCTCTGTCAACTTAAAATGGCACTGTGATCTCCAATATCCATATTCTTACTTCCCTTCAAGCTTGTCAAAGAAAAACAGCAGAATTTTTGGGAGGTACAGCTGCCCAGAAGCACTGCTTGCCTGTCATGGTGTCAGCAGCAGAGCCAAGGAGATCATGGAACTGACCTGAATCCTAATTTTTACCACAGCATTGCCAGAAACATGAGTTCTGACCATGTCGTTATCCCAGTGAAAGACTTCAAGGACCAAAGTACAGATTGAAGTGGATCTCATATATGGTCTTAAATTACGTTTAGGAGTATATCTGTGTAATTCTGTACAACTCATTAATGGTGGATCCTAATCCTTACCTCTAAAATGAAAGGGTGACGTGATCTAAGGTCCCTTGAAACTTTAAGATGCTCTGATTTTCTATGACCTGTGGTTAGAATCACTCCTAACTCTAAAATTTTATAATTCTTCAGCATGTCAAGTACTAATATCTTAACATTGTCATTCTAAGTGAAGTAAGCTAGAAAGAGAAAGAAAAATACCGTATGAGATCGCTCATATGTGGAATCTAAAAAACAAAAAACCAAAGCATAAATACAAAACAGAAATAGACTCATACACATAGAATACAAATTTGTGGTTGCCAAGGGGGCAGAGGGTGGGAAGGGATAGATGGGATTTCAACATTGTAGAATAGATAAGCAAGAATATACTGTATAGCACAGGGAAATATACACAAGATCTTATGGTAGCTCACAGAGAAAAAAAACGTGACAATGAATATATATATGTTCATGTATAACTGAAAAATTGTGCTCTACACTGGAATTTGACACAACATTGCAAAATAATTATAAATCAATAAAAAATGTTAAAAAAATCTATAAATAACAAATATCAAGTTGGTCTAGGACAAAGTTTTTTAGACTTCAGGTTCCAACTCATTAGAAGGTAATAAAATCAATTTAGTGGGCAGCAATCACATTATAAAAAAACAAATATAATGGGATGTGTCAGAATAAATTATTGAGTTGCAAAGCTTTTGTTTCACAGATGAATTTGAGGGGTTCAAGACTTCAGCAGAGGAAGTAACTCAGATGTGGTGGAAACAGCAAGAGAACCAGAATTAGGAGTGGAGCCTGAGATTGTGACTGAACCGCTGTCATCTCATGATAAAACTTAAATGCATAAGGAGCTGCTTCTGATGGATAAGCAAAGAAAGTGGAATCTGCTCCTGGTGAAGATGCTATGAAGACTGCTGAAATGACAACCAAGGATTTAGCATATTACGTAAACTTTGTTGATAAAGCAGTGGCTGGGTTTAGGATGACTGACTCCAATTTTAAAAGTTCTACTGTGGGTAAAATGCTATCAAACAGCATTGATGCTATAGAGAAACCGTAAAAGGAAGAATTAACTGATGTGGCAAACTTCATTGTTGTCTTATTTTAAGAAATTGCCACACTCACCCCAACCTTTAGCAACTACCAGCCTGATCAGTCAGCATCCAGCAACAATGAGGCAAGACTCTCCACCAGTAAAAAGATGACGACTTGCTGAAGGGTCAGATGATATCATTTGTTTGCAATAATGTATTTTTAAATTAAGGTGTATATATTTTTTAGACATAATGTTATGGCACTTAATAGACTACCATATAGTGCAAACATAACTTGTATGTACTGTGAAACCAAAAGAATTGTATGACTCGCTTTATTAGGCTATCTGCTTTATATTTCAGTGGTCTGGAACTGAACCCACAATATCTTCAAGGTATGCCTGTATCAGGTCTAATTTCCAGCCTCAGGTGAGGAAGATAACTTCCTGTCCTTAAACAGTTTGGACTTTAATTCAGAAACTGGAAGTAGAGATTCATCATTTATTGCTATCACTTCATTAAGAGGAAATTTTCTGAGAGCTTCCTTTATATACCAAGTTCTGGGACAGAAAGATGAAGGAGAGACAGACATTGCTGTGGCTTCTAGGACATCTCTGACACGGGCAATATAATGTGCCAGTCTGAACTTGGAGGTCACTCACTCCAGGGGAAAATATATTTGTCATCTCTAAGATAAATCAACATTACTGTGAATCAATGAATGAATGGACCAATGAACCAACTCAAGATAAAACTGAATCCAAATGAATTCAGGGCTTCTTGTCTGTTTCTTCACCATTGGTCTAGCCCCCAGGGTAGCAGCCACAAGACATTTAAGGATGTGCTTACCTGTTCCTCCACAGGAGGTTCTTCTGTATTTAGAGGGATTTTTGATTCAACATCCTCCCACTGGGGAAGGTGGTTAGAGGCTGAGATGTCCGTGGCAATGCCACCATTCTGTGGCTTGACACCATTCCTCCCCTGGTCGGCGGGAGGGACATGATGAAAGAAAAGGCTCTTCTGTGGCATAGGCAGAAACCAGGCCACTGCGAAAGCCACAGAAACGCAGGTAAGAGAGATGACGTTCAGGCTGAAGAGGGACCAGCCTGCCATTGAGACGAGGATCTGCCCTAGCACGGAGCCCACCGTGAAGCCCACCAAGGTGGCACTTCGACAGTAGCTTGTAACTTTCTGGTACATGCTCAGGTCTACCACACTGTAGATATAGGAATAATAGGCAATGTCAGTGGCTGTGGCGATGCCGTAGAAGAATTCCAAGAACTGAATGGCCAGCAGTCCCTGGGCGTAGAGCAGCATGAACCATGTAACGATAAGGCTGAGTCCCTGCAGCAGAACCACAGGTTTGTAACGGAGGTAGTCGGTGGCAAGGAACACGGGAAACAGCAGCACCAGGTAAGAGTAAGTCCATACTGGATAAATTTCATTTAAGACCTGGTGGAAAAAGGATAAAATCCCATTAGTGATATCAAAGGACCTGGAATAGTCGTAACAGTTTATTCTTACAAAACAATCTACTGATACCTCAATATCTCATCCTTATCAACCAAAGATATCAATCATTCTGATGATTGTTGGGAATGTACTTCCTGTTTCCACTGCATCATTTTTCTCCTAGTAAAACCCTCCCTGTTCAGCAAGGTCTGGTTCAACGCCTTCCTCATCCCAGACGACTTTGTTGCAGCTGACAGTATTTGTATCCAAAGCTCTCTTGATGTTGCTTTGTATGTGCCAGTTTCCCCAGTTACCTCATAGGACTGGTTCTTAGCCATGGCTACACATCTCCCAAGGAGCTTTGAAAAATTTGGATGCCCAGCCATAGACATTTTTTTTAAAAACCTCCTAGGACATTTTAATATGAGCCAGAGTTGAGAACCATTGCCTAACAGATTCTCGAAGGGTGGAGTTAACTTTCATGTGCACAGCCTAATAACCAGCACACTCTTTGGAAGACACTTGGCTCAATAAATGCTTTGGAAACAAATACATGCCCTAGAATCATTGTCAATTCTTACTTCTAGCTACAGAGCCTTGATCCTACTGTTTGATTAGGTTTCTATGATTTTACTGTTTAAGTTTCTATGATTCTAAGTTTCATTTCTTTGGGGAAATAGTAATAAAGAGGGTAAACCTGTCCTACAGTCTTAACAGAATAACTATCTGTGGATGGTAGCATTATAAGCAACTTTGAGGTCCTTCTCTTTGCTTGTCTGTAATATGAAAAAATACGAAGGTTTTGTTGTTTCCTTCTTCATTAGTTTTTCATTGGAAGATAGAAATAATCTTAAACCACAAAGACCCTAGCTGGAATTTCAGTTCCATCATTTGCTGTATTAGAAACAAGTTATTTATTTATTTTTTCCAGTTCCTTTTAGCCTTAATCTCCATTATCAGTAAAGGAGAAGTAAAAACTATGCCATAGTGTTTGTTGCAAGGATTAAATGAGAGAATACATGTAAATCACTCACTCCACTTTATTCATAGGTCTAAAGACTTAAGGACTAAAGCTGAAACACAGACCACGTGGGACATTAGGAATTAAATTAATGGAACTGTCATCTTCATTCTTGCAATAACACTCATTGTAGGGGACTTTTCCCTCTTCTAACACCTACCCCAGAGTCTAGCTAGTTCCTAGGGGTTTAAGTAAGTCAGTTTTTTAAGTGATCATTTCAAAGTCTGGCTCAGTGGCCCCAGTTTGTAAGTGCTTCCTGAAATGCAGTCTTGCTAACAGGCTAGATACTTTGCAATGGAGCAATCTAATCCTAGGCTCTGACAATCTAAGACCAAAGGTAACTTTTTTTTTTAACTCTCATGTACACCTCATTTCACCCATGTATAAAGTGGACTAATTGTTTTAAGGCTTTAGAGGAACAGTAAAATAAACAATTATTATAAAATATTTTGCAAGTATAGAGAACAACTATAAAAGTAAGATATAATCTGAAATATATTCCAGACTTGATTTCTGACTGCTGACTGGCCAAATATCAAAAGTGATTCATCTAATAGCCTCACTTTCATGAATTTTGTTTTCATTTGTGTTCATAAATCATTTAGTAACCTCCACTTAGGAAATTTTCTTGCATCTGAATTTGTGAATGAACAAATAATCAAGAACTGTAGAAGTGGTTCTTCTTCACAAGTCTGAAAATTTTAGCAAATGCAGAACAAAGTGCACTCAGCTGACATGACACAGGGAGAGACGGCTTCTCAGTAGAAAACCAAAGAGGATAAGGGCAACCTTGAGATAAAAGCCCCGAAGAGTGAAGGCTTCTTTACAGACTTTTCACAGTTGTGTTCCATTAGCAACTTTCCATTCCTTTTTCTGCCTGCAATTTTACAGATATTCTCCTACAGTTTTAAGTGTGAAACTGCCTCCACTGTTGGAACTGCATGTTCCCTCACCTTCACATTTTCCCCAACACAATGTCACTAAGCCATGAGCCATCACACCCTTCCTTTAAAAATATCTTCCCACAGTTCCCTATCTTTTTTTGTTTTCCACCACACCCCTTGGGACTTAATCATTGAGTCTTCACTCCAGTAAAATTGCCTATACATAGACATGTGATGTACCTTTCAATAACAGTTGTCCCAAAACAATGAACTGCCAAGTTTTCATTATAAAAAATCTCAGCCTTTCCGTTATCAATTTAAAGTATTTATATTGATGAGCCTAATTCTACTCCTAATACAAAACCTAAATTTAGATAACGAAGATGAGGAAAAAGCAATGCCAAGCAGAAACAAAGCAAGTGGGAGGATAAAGACCAGAGGGGTTCTCCTTAACTTATTCTAAATAAGAAATCTGAATTTACTTCTGGGAGAGAGATCAACCCAGGATGAATGTCCCTTTCACAGTATTATCAGCATTATAACAGCAAATCTCTACTCATGTGCTATACACTATGGTGATGACCTTACCTACATTACCTCACTTAATCCAAACAACCCTAGGAAGTAAATGCTTTTATCCTCTCTATTTTACAACTGAGGAACCTGGCCTTAGGTGAATTGCCCAAAGTCATCCCAGCTAGTCATTGTCAGAGGGAGGATCTGAACCTTGATCTTCTGAATCCAGCACACTAAAATACCTCATGTCTTTAGCCAGAAAACTCTTACTGATCATCTACTATGTTCTAGGCTTACTTCCAACGCTGGCAGCAGCTTTTTCAACCTGCAAAGGGGTGCTTTCATAGGGCATTCATGAATACAGAAGACCAGACAATCTCCAGAGCTTAGCCATTGGGTCTCCAGTAGACCCCTTCTTTCTCAGTGAAGCTGTTATGCCAGGAAATGCTTCTTTGATGAGCACTTTGAACCCTGAAGAGAAACCTTCCACATGCAAAAATGTACGGATTGCAGACTTAATTGTCCATACCTGGACAATACCTTCTTATCTCAGGTAAAATCTGCCACATGAGCAAAGGGAATTGATTTTATTCTAAGGTGCCTTTCACAGCTCTTTGGATCAGAGCTTGTTTGTGCTTTCTTCTAAGTTACAAAAAAGTCAAGGGAAAACAATGTTCAGTTTTAATCTCTATTCAATCAGGCCAATCAAGTTTCAATTAAACAACTAGTTAATGAGTACAGACCAGTGGATGAGAGACTGGATATGCTGGACTTATGACTGTAAGATTAATGTAGGTGGAGCTTGGGCATGTAGAAGGCAAGGGGAAGAAGGAGGTACTAGGAGATAAGGCTGTTAAGGAGGCAAGAGCCAAATTCTGTAAGGCTCTGAATGTCAGGAAGCATAGTTAAAAATATCTTTTTATTGAAGTATAGTTGATGTGCATATTACTTAAGTTACAGGTGTACAGTATAGTGATTCACAATTTTTAAAGGTTATATTCCACTTATAGTTATTATAAAATATTGGCTATAAATTGTACAATATATCCTTATAACTTATTTAATACTTAACAGTTGTACCTCTTAATCCCCTACCCTTATGTTGCTCCTCTCCCCACTGGTAACCACTAGTTTGTTCTCTATATCTGTGAGTTTGCTTCTTTTGTGTTACATTTGCCAGTTTGTTGTAGTTTTTTGATTCCACATATAAATGATATCCTATAATATTTATCTTTCTCTGGCTGACTTACTTCACTTAGCATAATGCCCTCAAAGTCCATCCATAGTGCTGCAAATAGCAAAATTTCATTCTTTTTTATGGCTGAATAGTACTCCATTGTATGTATATACCACATCTTTATCCATTCATCTGTTGATGGACACTTAGGTTGCTTCCTATCTTGGCAATTTTAAATAATGCTGCTATGATGCTATGAACATTGGGGTACATGTATCTTTTTGAATTCATGTTTTAGTTTTTTTTTATATATACCCATGAGTGAAATTGCTGGGTCATATGGTAGTTCTATTTTTAATTTTTTGAGAAACCTCCACACTGTTTTTTACAGTGGCTGCACCAATTTACATTCCCACCAACAGTGTACAAGAGTTCCCTTTTCTCCATATCCTTGCCAACATTTGGAAGAACAGTTTTAATGTTTAAGTTTAATGCTTTAAAAATTTCAAATAAAGGTAGTGAATGTCCCAAATCACATGCTGAAAAAGATGAAGGGATAAAAAAGTTTTAGGCTTTAAATAGCTCTATTTTATTTAAAGTTTGGCTTTCAACTATTGAAATATGGTCAAATTTTAACCTGTTTAAAATTTATAAAATGATACCTAAAACAGGCTAATGGTTTTCCTGAAATCTAAGAAAAAAATTTTTGAGATTGTTAAAAAGAAATTCTGTCCTTTTCCCTCTCCTTTTGTCTTTTGTCTTGGTTAAAAATACCTTTATTTAAGATGATACCACTTAGCCCTTCTAAAGTCTTCTAGGGGGAAATACAAAGTTCAATACAAACACTACTGACCATGATTTGACACTCACTTTGCTCAAAAATCATGTGATATTAAATAAATAACTGTCCATTGGTGAAATCAAGCACTCAAGTCAGGAACGAGAACAAGTTGTCCTATTCATTTTAGTTATCAGATATTCAAAAAATCTAGGGTTCCAGAGAGGGTAGACAGAGCCAGACGGTGCACGACCAGCAGAATGGGCCATGATTCTGAGGCCCTCAGAGACAAATGACACCAGGTTTCTCTTCAAACCCTGTCCTCTTCATCTAATTTGCAGTAACAGAAGTGTGCTATGTTTTTGTTACACAGTCAGCGAATATCTCCTGGGCCTGGTACCCCTGCTTTATTCCTATGCCCCCTGAACATATTCCGCTTGCCCTGGAAGCTGTCCGATAAGACAGGGCACATGATGGCACATCTCACAGCAATCCTGCCCAGGGCACTTGGACAAAATAGATCGGCTTTCAAATAGCAACACTGAGAGTGTGTTCCTCCCCTGTGTGCTTTTCCTCCAGGCGAGGTACACAAACTGTGCAGATCACATGGCAGTTCCCATGAAACTTTAATTGTTAGCAGCCCACAAGGAGCACCACTTCTGTTCAGTGGCTACACCTCAGATTTAGTGGTTGTTTTGGGTCTCCAGAATCATTTTCTCTCATATTTACTGCAGTGATTTTCTTTCTTTCTTTTTTTTTTTAATTGAGGTTTGGTTGGTTTACAATGTTGTGTTAATTTCTGGTGTACAGCACAGTGATTCAGTTATACATATATATGTATTCCTTTTCATTAGGCTATTACAAGATACTGAATATAATTCCCTGTGCTATCTGTAGGACCTTGTTGTTTATCTATTTTATACATAATAGTTAGTATCTACTGCAGTAACTTTCTTCTTGCAGGATCATTCTGTTCCCAAGAGTTGGCCCTTTCCATTTTATTATTGTTTTGAACCAATATTACAATTTAAATACGTAATGAATAACGGTTACAGTTCCTTGTGGACTGCTCCTTAAGACCAAGAAGTAGAAGATCTGAAGTTGGGTAAAGGTCAGTGCTACTTTCTAGTGGCAAGACAATGTGAGAAACTCAAGTGAAATCCTCAATCCAGGGTTCAAACACTGACTTCCAATTCTCTGTTAAGTGCCCTTGAAAATGGACGAGCAGTGCAACCACAAACTGGACTATGAGTAATTAATCCTACTCTGGCCTGTTATGCAGGGATACTGAGTTGCTACTCAAAAGAGGTGAATACTAATTACACCAAGAAGAGTAAGGTTTAAATGGGAGGAGTGTTTCACAGCCACTGGGGCAGGAGGCAGGGTGGGAGGAAAAGTAGACACAGGGAAAAAGGAACAGCTAACAAGTGCCCACTCAGCTTTCACCCTTTGTAGTGTTGAAGGGAGAGGATGCTGAATCTGCTTTATTTGGATTCTGTTGTAGCACTTTTGAGTTTAATTCCTTTCTCAATTAATATGTCTTTCTTCTTCAAAAAAAACAAGTGTTGAGATTAGCCATATATTTTAAAGAGTTAAGCACATTTTTAAAGTATACAGTGTACTTCCGAAGTACTTTACTTATAAATCCTCCTAGGGAAAATCAATCAGCAAGAAGTTCTTGATCATGGACTATGTACTCTCAATTACTCTGAACATCACAGCAGGACAGAAAGGAGCAAAACTGACACCTGTATAGCAACAATTCACAACGCAAGAAAAACTAAAAGTGCCAACTGTGTGGTACCATCTAAGTATCTGCTTTTATCCCAGGAGGTGGAGGTCGGGTTGGGGAAGCATATCCTTCGACACAGCCTCACCCAATTAAAAATCAAGACAAGATAAGATGATAGATTCTTGTTGTCCTGTATTGTCCTTATTTGAGCACATCCGTCTTGTCAAAGTTTAAAGAAAGTAAGATAGGAGAAGGATGAGGGTGCAGCAGGTAGAGGGAAGACCCTTTCAGAAAGCAGGGGTTACTCTGCATCTGGTTCCTTACTTTCAGGCAGCAAATATTTATTTAAACCTTTATACCATGTCCAAAGTACAACTTACTGTTTTCGCTTTTTTATCCAAAATTCTCCTCCTTCCCTCCCCCGCCCACAAGCAAGAACTGCTGGATCAGTGTAAGCAGAGTGGGGGCTAAGTTACTTTACAGCATCATCAGCACCATCATCTGAAACACGTGCACTGGGGCTCCCGAGCCGCTTTCTGAGCCCTTCACATAAGACGTGCCCCATAAATCAAGGGACGACAGAAAAACAGCATGAATTAAGATAGATAGAACCCAGCACCGGCATAGAACTTTACCCGGAATGGCTCACGCGGCTCGAGCGCCTTTCCTTTCTTCCTTCCCTGAACCGCATCCCCTCCGCCCGCTCCCACCCACCCCAGCACACCTCCGCTCGCCGCGCTCCCCGCCGGCTCATCTACCGCCCGCCCGCCGCGCCTACCTCCCTCTTCGTCAGGTTCTTGTCCGGCCCAAGCAGGTAGGGCGTCAGGAAGGGCTCGGAAGGCCTGAGGTTGGCGAAGAAGCCGTAGGCGCAGAGCAGCGCTGTGGGCAAGAACCAGCACTCGCGCGGGACCCGAGCCGTGCGCAGGAGCATGGTGGCCGCCGCCGCCGCCCGCCGGGACACCGGGCCAGGAACATCCATCCGGGGCCGGGAGGGGCGGGAGTGGGGGGGACCCGGCCCGGCCCCTTCCTTCTCCTTTTCCTCCTCTGCCAACGGGAGTGAGGTGGAAGCGCTGCCCCAGCGCAGGCACCTGCAATCGCGAGTGGCGCCTCCTCCCGGCAGGGCCAGGCTGTTCTGGGACAGCTGCCTCAAGGCGCCGCGCCTCCCAACCTTTCCCAGTTGCCAGCGCCTCATGGGTCGCCGCCCGCCGCGCAGCCCTATACCAAACACACCCTAAAGCCCGCCCTCCGCCACCGCCTCCCCGCTGAGAGCCAATCACAGCGGACGCCGGGCCTTAGCTTCTCTCCCATTGGTCGGCGGCTCACAAGCGGCGAAGCCGCGGTGGCACGCCGGACGGCTGACGTCCTCTGGCTCTGGCGCGGAGGACGTGTAGGACTCCCGTCAGGACGCCGCGGTTCCTGGCGGCGGCGCGCGCTAGTCAGGTGGAGAGCTGGCCGCCCACAACTCGAGGTCGCCTCGGACGTCCTTCGTGCTGCCGCTCACCTGTGGGGAATGCTCCATGTTGGCCTCATCCCCACCGGGACAACGCGCTGTTCCACACAGTCATCCTCTCACATTCTTAACGACGGTCACTCTGTGGACGTTCGTTCGGATTCCTCTTCCAGAGAGACTTAGTGGCCAGCGCCGGGCAAAGGTTTATCCTTGAGGCGGGGGAATGGAATGCTCTCCCTTTCCTGCAGCAGCGTTCAGGTTTTAAATTGTATTCATCTTGTGGTAGAGAAGCCAGAGATTTAAGCGGTCGTGGGCGTTGACCAAGAGCCTGAGCGGGAAAGATGGATAAAATACTGTGAGAAGAATGAACGACGCCGTCACTTAACTGAAGGACCATAATGGAGTCCTAATTAAAGGGTCTTAGCTTTATTTCGTTACTCTTTGTACGTGGGATACAAAAAACAAGCGTAACTTTAGGCATAACCTGTGTTTAAAGGGAAAGTGGAAAATCCCGAGTTATTAAAGCAAGCACGAAATATCGGTCTCTTTATTAAAACAAAACAGAAGTCTTGGCATAGTTTTCAAGGGCAAAGCGTGACAAGAATCCCCAGTACTTTCCTTCATCTCTCTCTGTAAGCCTCTTTCTGCCTGACTCAGCTTAATTGTATCCCAAGTCCTAACACTGCAGACCAAGCTGCACCGTTTAAAGCAATTTTTCCTGTGCAGTATTTGCAGAATAACATCCTGCCAGAACCTCACAGAAAACATTTTTGAACTGTCTATTTTACTGTAATGTAAGTTACAACCCATCTAGCTCAAATTTTTACCTGAGTCGGCAAATGACGCTTTTTGCAAAAAAAAAAAAAAAAAAAAAAAAAAAAAGATACTTTTTGCACTCAGCCACAAAAAATGACTACCAGATAGGACAACATACTAGTGAAGGAAGAGATCTATGAGTTGATTAATCTCTGAAGAAATGCAATTGTTGGTACTTAACAACTATCGCCTCACAGTGTGGTCCAGGAAGCACTATGAGTTTTGAGGATATTCAGGAGATCAGAGTACTTTAATAATAATGCTAAAACTTTATTTCCTTTTCCAATCTAGAGACTACATGATGTATGGTGGCATTATCACTTTAAAGGCTAAGAGAATGTGTGTATATGTTTCTGTTTAAAAACTTTCCAAATTTAACTTCTAATATGGCAAATAGGTATAACCCCCCCCCCACACACACACAAAAGTGTCCTCAATTACAGGAGTTTTGAGGCCAAAAACTAAGAACTTATAATCTACACAATGGAATTATCTAGTCGCCTAAACTCCAGCCGTAGTATCTACTTCTCATTACGACTATGGAGAGAACACCCGTGGTCCTCTTGGCAATTGCTTTGCGTTTACATTCAGTGCCTTAGTAGAAGATAAGGGAGGAAGAGAAAAACAAGAGAGGCCTCAGAAAGAGAAGCCCACTTACTAAGAACAACTTTCAGTCCCTTCCCTGAGTCTTGGAGACCTGAATTGTTTTAATCTGTAAATCACTGGTTCTGAAATTTTTCCTTCGTATAAATCACTTAGGCACCTCAAATCCTCTTTGCAGTGTTGGATTTTAAGAAATGGCAATTGTTCTTGAATTGGGTAGAAACTGTTATTATTTTTCTCTGAGAGGTCATGGCAGAATTCTAAGCCTGACACCCAATGACACTTGCCCTTGTACAGTCTGCACCCCTTTGAGCAAAAAGTGGAACCCCTGAATTTGATGAGATAATACAACTGATCGTTACATTATATGGTAAAAGTGAGGTTATCTGGGTGAGCCCAGACTAATCACACGAGCCCTTTAAAAGCAGAGAATTTGTCTACTGCTGGTAGCAGAAGGCGCAGTCAGAGATATCTGAACAATGAGAAAGATTTGACATGCTGCTTGCCGGTGGGGGCTCTGTGCCAAGGATGTGGGCACCCTATGGCAGCTGAGACTGACTCTTGGCTGACAGCCAGCAAGGAACTGGGGATTTCAGTACTACAATCCCAAGGAACTGAACTCTGCTAACAACCTAAAAAAGCTTGGAAGCGGTTTCTTCCTCAGAGCCTCCAGATAAGAGCATAGCACAGCCAACAACTTAATTTCTGCCTGTCAGGCTTTAAGTAGAGAACCCACTCAAGCCGACCTGGACGTCTGATCTACAGAACTGTAAGCGAAACTGTTTTTGTAATTTTTTAAGCGCCTAAGTTTCTGATAATTTGTTATGCAGCAACGGGAAACTAATACAGAGGTATATAGAATATATCTTTTAAATTGAGGTAATATTTATATAATGCAGTATTATCCATTAACCAGATTTAAATGTACAACTCAGTTGTATTAGTACATTTGCAGTGTTGTGCAACCATCACCTCCGTCTAGTTCTAAGCATTCCACCACCCCCAGAGGAAACTTGTACCCATTAAGCAATCAGCCCCTATTCTCCCCTTCCCCCAGCCCCAGGCAAACACTAATGTACTTTCTGTCTCTATGGATTTAGCTCTTCTGGGTAGTTTCATATAAAGGGAATCATATAATATGAGACATTTTGTGTCTGGCTTCTTTCATTTAGCATAACATTTTCAAGGCTCACCGAAATGAACCTTGAAATGCTGACTTTGTAGCATGTATCAGTGTGTTACTGATTGCGTCGGGACTCTCAGCTTGAAAGCCAATACCCGAGGGGCATGTTTTGGTTGGGGTCAAAGGACAGGTGGGACTTGTGTCCAGAGACCAACTCCCCTCCTGCCAATCAGTGGGCGAGCTTTTAAATGGGAGTTTCAGGGGTGTATAGGCAGAGGGAAGGGGCTACATGCAGAACAGCAGACAGTCATCTTGAAGTTTGTCCTGTGGTGGTCTGAACAGCAGCATCTTGATTGTTTTAAATACAGTTAATCATCAGTTCCAAGGTTGGTTTGTTCCCATTTCTTTGAGGCCAGTTCTCGGAATTGTGGCAGCTTTTGTCATAGCTACAGCCTGGTCATCATGTAATTAACATCTTCCACCTGGTGGGGCTTTCAGTATCTACAAGACACTACAAAGGGTATGGCTCACAGTATTATCTACAGCCCTTGAGGAGGAACTAAAAGTCCTTGACTTTATTTAATGACTAAACTATTATTATTTTTTTTTGCTTGACCATTTCCCTTTGTTTCTGTATTTTCTTAATACTTCTCTGATTAAACTTATTCTTCGACTGAGTTTTTCTACAGACAAGAGGCAGGTGGAGAACCCGGGCAGGGGCGTGTCTGTCCTGGGAAGGCCCCATAGGGTCCTGCTCCATTTCAAGTACTCCATTCTTTCTATGGCTGAAAAATATTGCATTTTATGTATAGAAATAATTTTGTTTATCCATTTATCAATTGATGGACATGGTAGTTTTATTTGCTATATGAATAGCGCTGCTATGAACATTTGTGTATGTTTGAATACTTAGTTTCACTTCTTTTGGGTAAATAGGAGTGAAATTGCCAAATCACTTTATAATTCTACATTCAGCTATTTGAGGAACTACCAAACTGTTTTCCACAGAGCCTGCACATTTAACATTACCACTGGCAATGTATGAGGATTCCAGTTTCTCCACATCTTTGCCAACACTTGTTATTTTATTCTTTGAAAATCCATCGTAAGGGTGTGAAATGGTGTCTCAATGTGGTTTTGATTTGCATTTCCCTAATAACTAATAATGTTGAATATCTTTTCATGCATTTGTTAGCCATTTGTATATCTTCCTTGGAGAAATGTTTATTCAGGTCTTTTGTACACTTTATAATTGGATTGTTTATCTTTTTATTGCTGAAGTATAAGAATTCTTTATATATTCTGGAGAATAGAGCCTTATCAGTATAAGATAAGCAGATATTTTTGCCCATTCTGTATGGGTAAATATCCATCCTAGAGATATTTTCCTCTATACTCCAACTTAATGATTGTTCAACGGAATGATTTTTCAACTTTATGATGGTATGAAAGTGATAAGGATTCAGTAGAAACCATACTTCAAATTTTGAACTTTTAGCTTTTCTGGGGTTGGTGATATTTGGAATGATACTCTCTTGTGATGCTGGGCTGTGGCAGCAGCCACAACTCCAAGTCACCACATGATCACCATGAGGGTGAACAACTGATACACTTACAGCCATTCTGTACCCATAAAACCATTGTCTTTCATTTTTAGCATAGTATTTAATAAATCACATGAGATACTTTTAATATAAAATAGGCCTTGTGTGAGATGATTTTGCCCAACTGTAGGCTACTATAAGTGTTCTGAGCATGTTTAAAGGTAGACTAGGCTAAGCTATGATGTTTGGTAGGTGTATTAAATGCATTTTTGACTTAGGATATTTTCAATTACATAACCCCATTGTAAGTTGAGGGAGAGCTATTTATAAAAGTCTGAGGGAATGTGTGTTTTGCAAAAAGTAGAATTACATTATGCATCCTTTTGAATCTTGCTTTTTCTCACTCACGAATAAATAAGGTTAAACTCTAAAATTCTTTCTAGTGTTCCATTGTGCAAGTGTACTATAATTTATTCAGCTATTCCCTTTTATAGTCATTTACTCGGTGCTTACTTTTTTGGTCACTACCAACAGTGCTGCAGTTGCCATCCTTGTACAATATATGTCTATGTACTGTTTGTTTCATTTTACGGGATTTATTCCAGGAGTGGGATAACTGGGTCAAAGAGTTATACACTTCTTATTTTAATAGGCATTGTTCAGTCGCTTTCCGTAAGAGCTATAATAACTTACGTTTTCATTAGCCACTTATCAGAGTATTCTTTTTACACTGCATACTTGCCAACAACAGGTGTAATCAGGCTTTAACATTTTTGCTAGTCTGATAGGTGAAAATCAGTGGTTCTCAACCTGCAATGATTTTGCCCTCCGCACCCCCAATGCCAGGACACTTGTCAGAGTCTGGAGATATTTTTGATTGTCATAACTGTTAATCATAGCTGTGGGTAGGTGCCAATAGCTTCTAGTGGACAGAGCCAGAGGTTCTCCTAAATGCCCTAAAATACTCAAGGCAGCCCCCACAACAAAGAGTTATCCAACCTAGAATGTCAATAGTTCTGAGGTTGAGAAACTGTTATAAAGTGATACCTCATTTTATCTTCAATTTGAAAATCTTTATAGATGAATTTGAGCATCTATCCATATGTTTGTCAGGTATTTGGATTTACTCTTCTATAAAGTACCTATTTATGTCCTTGGTTTATTTTTCTTTTGGTTGTTTATTCCTCTTACCAATTTATAAGAGCACTTTATGTTTTATAAACTTTTTATTTGTCCTCTTAATTGCAAATATTATTTTTCAAATATATTTTTTATTGACAACATGAAACAAGATTTGAACAAATGGTCACACATACTATAAACTTGGATAGGAAAACATCATAAAAATATCCCTTTCCCCAAAGTTAATTTATAACTTTAATGCAGTTCCAATTGGAATCCAAAAATATTCAATTAAGAATCTAAAACTATTTTAAAGTTCATGTATAATAATAAATGTACCAGAATGGCCAATAAAATTTTGCAGAGAAAGACTAGTAAGGGGGTACTTGCCTCACCAAATGTCAGAACATACTTTAAAAGCTCTAGAATCAAATCAAGTTCATAATATAATTGAAATAGGCAAATATATAAGTGAAACAGACCAGGGAATCCAGAAATAGGGCTCACTATATATAAAAATTTAATAATTAACAACTGTTTTGTTCAGTTAAATGAAAAAAATAATTTAGTAAATATGACTGGCAAAACTATTCATCCACGTGAAGGAAATTAAATTGGGGACAATTTTATACCATATGTAAAAAGGAATTCCAAATATAGAAATAATTTAAATTTAAGTAATAATAATCTTCCCCCCAAATCTAGGTGACTACATGTATATTCCAGGTGATAAAGAAACCCTTTAAAAATAGAAATGCACTAATATAAGATAAAATATAAAAAATATAAAGAGAATGGTAAAATGATTATATTTATTCACTTGACCTCTTTGAGGAGATTGCTGGACTGAGAACAGAGAACTTTTTGTCTTAATCTCTTGTTTTTCTGGCACAGCATCTGATTAGTTGAAGGAGCTTAATGAATCTTGGTGAATGAATGTTCCTGTATAGATCATTGATTCTAATCCCTTGAGTGACCCATTTCAAAAACCTGCAGGACAGCTTCTGAGCAAGCAGTGACCTACAAAGCATGCCAGTCAAACATTTAGAATCTATGGTGTAGTAGCACAGGTAGGAAAGGAACATAGATTCATACCCATTGTGTGGAATATAGAACTTTAGCACAAAAGGGAGAATTAAGATCAACTTGTCTATTGCATTACTTCCCAGAGGAAGACTCCAAGTTACAGAGAAGTTAGGAGATATGATATGATGAAATTGGAAACATGCCTGTTGGCCCAATTCGAACTTTGTTCTACAATAGAAAGAATGATGTAATTCAGAAAAACAGGTAAAATCATAGACTCTTAATTTTGGAAGAAATATCGAGGCTGAGGCCAAGAAATGTAAATCAGTTTATGAAGATCACCAAGAGAATTAGAAGCAAACTCAAAGCAATCTTTGATTGTGCAGACTCACAGTCCAATATAATCCTCCATGTCATGAAGTATTTTATATTCTCTGCTAGTTAATAATTTTTTACTTTTCAGTATAGCACACCACAGAGCAGTTCTCCTCGAAAAAAGAGTATTGAAATACCTTTCAAATGTATTTATTAGAACTTGCATTCTTACTTCATTCCTATAAGTATGGTAGGTACAAACAGACATTTTCCTTGGTTTATAAGTCGGAACACTGAGTGACAGGGAACCTCAGTCCTTCTAAGGCATTTATTCCCTCAGCATGAGTTTGAGAGCCTATTGTCCAAAGCCTTGTACTTGGTGCCACAGAAAACAATGGTAAGGCAGTCCCAGCCTTAAAGTGCTCATATGAAGGATCAGCAGTGAATCAGTCATACTCTAGACTCTGCCCCTGAAATGCCCCTAAACTGATGACCTATGTCATAAACAGAAGCATGTTGTGTCCTGACAGTAATCATAGACTAAATGACTGCTGTGCTATGCAGTAAAAGGCCAACTCAGCTCACGAGTGACTTTCCTGCCTGTTTCTTGAATACTTGACCCAGAATTTTGTATATAGTCATTGAGACATCGCCCTGCATCTGAGCCGAGTCATGGAGCAGCCCGTCCAAAGGGCTGCCTACTCATCAGCCAGCTGGGCCTGTGTGGGCGGGGATGTGGTCCTGTGTAGATGAGGCATTGCCGCACCAGCAAGGCCCTTTGGGAAAGTGCTCAGTGGTTTGCCCAGTACTGATTTTGTGGAAGCATTCCTCCCTCCTGCCTCTGCCTGTCTCCTGCCATCCTTTGACATCTAAACTGGAATACTGCCACCACTCACCAATTTAAAAAATTCCACCCTTTGTGAAAAGTTAGTACATCGTATGAGAACAAATCTCTTGTTAACCACAACTCAAATATCATTAAACCTCTACCTTTGTCCTCTGACTTGCATTTATTTGATTGTTAGTTTTCTTACCTCTAGTCTCTCCCTAGCCCAGGCCAGTTTCCACACCACAGTCAGAATAATCTTCCTAGAATCAAATATTACCCTTGTTATTAACTCTTGACTGTTTAAGAATTTTGAGTGTTTACTGAATAAAGGCAAAATTTCTTCTTTCTGACTTTTGCTAACCCCTCCAACCTCATTCTTCACTACTGGTGCAGGCACTCCCTGTGTTCAGCTATATGCTGCTCACCAATTTCTCAGGATGCTACTCAGATATCTGTTTCCTCCATCACTACAACCCTAGTCCAAGCCGTTGCCATTTCTTCTCCAAGATACCACCCTAGACCCTTAGCTTGTTTTTCTGACCACAGTTTTCCCCAGACTGTAGTCTATTTGCACAGCAGCTGGAGTGATCTTCCAAAAGCCTGAATCAAATCATGCCATTCTTCTGCTGAAATCCCTCCAATGGCTTTCCCATTCCATCTGGAATTAAATCCTAAGAAACTGGCCTGTAAAGCCCTACCTGATATACTTACTCTACCTTGGTATATCTCTGTCCTCATCTCTTCTGACTCTCGACCTTCCCACTCTGGGCCAGTCCCACTGGCTTCATTATTATTCTTTGTATGCACCAAGCACATGCCCACCTCAGGACCCTTGCACTTGCTGTCCCTTTGCCTGGAACAGTCTCTTCCTAGGTACTTGCTTGTTGCCCCCTCTCACAGCTTTCATATTTCACCTTGTCCTTTAAAATAGCATGTAGTCTTATCCTGGGACGACTCTGTCTCTCTCCCCTGCTTTATTCATCTTAGTACTCACCCCCTACTTGCAATATTATATATTTCTTTATTTACTTGCATATTTCCTATAATAAGCATTAGAATGAGAGTTCTATAAAAGCAGTGACTTTATTTTTGTTTGCTGCTCCAGAACAGTACCTGCCAACAATAGGATCTCAATTTGTTGAATGAAGTGTCAGTTCCTCTCTGCACACTTCCCTAACACCTCCAAGTTTTCTCTGTTCCATTGAAGCTACACATATACCTCTACTATAGCTATCACATTTTGTTGTAACTTTTGTCTCTAACCCCTTCCTAGCCTGTAAAATCCTCAAAGACAGATGTTTGCTCATCTTCATATTCTTCCTGGCACCCAGCACTAATCTGGTAAAAAATGTATAAAATGAATGAAGGTGGAAGAAACAGAATGATACAGCTGCACTGGAGATTTTAGGGTGGACATGTATGAGCCATTTATTAATCCCATCTTCAGAAGCCTACACTGGGTCCAAATGCAGGTATTTATTTCAATACAGATGCCTAAGGCAAAAATGTAAAAACAATTACCTTCCAGGTTACCTTATTTCTCAAATTTTGCTTCTAAGGACTTTTGGCCTTTGTTGGGCCTCCAGAAATCACTTGGATGGTGATTACACCTGAAGCTAATGTGTGACAGTTCTAACATGAAGGTCATGTCACAAATACCAATACTTATGCAATTCAATAAGCAAATTAAATTAATGATCTTAGGAACAAGACTTTAATCACCTGGCTGGATGGCACAGATCTATGGACCTCATACACACTCCAGGAGCCAATCTAAGGATAAAACTTAACAGTGGGAAAGAGCACTGGTTAAGGAGTTGAAAGCCCAAAGTTGTAGCTCAAGTTTTTCTACAAACAGGATCCAGGACTTTGGATAAGTGACTGCACCTTGCTTCTTGGGTTTGTCTAATGAAGGGGTTGGGACTAGATGAGCTCCAAAAGCTTTTCCAGCTTCAAAGATCTAGCAGTTGATTCAGCTAGGAGACTGTACCCAAGTGGCAGGAATAAACTGAGTCTGGGAAAGGAATATATCTTGTGTTTTGCAAAGGGAGGGTATATGGACAGAGTCTGACACCTGGCAGAGCCTGGAGCCAAGCCTCAAATTCCATTTGCACACCTGATTCTATTGTGACAACTGCCTTCCTCAACCTTACAGCATTGATGGAAGAGGAGGAGAAGATGGGAGGGGATGGTTTAAGTAATATGTGTAGCTGAGAAGGGGTTAATCAGGAGACTGAAAACCTGCCAGCATTCTGGTGGTTGTCTTAGCTCTGCTGTTGGATTTTTCTCTGAGAACTCCAATTAATGTGGCCCAGCATTCAGGGTGTGCTCTTTGGAAGTTCCCAGGGACTTCTGGAGATTGCAGCCTTGTGAGGTGGCAGCCTTGAAAGTCCTGTCTGTGACTCAGCTGAAGAGCCTCCTCATGTCCGACAGACCAGACAGGGGTTTCACCTGAGGCCAGAATGGCCTAGACTATTTAGCCAAACCAGGTGGTGAAATAATTTATTTTCCAATATAGTTGATCTTTTTCAAAGAATGAGTAGAACTTTTTAGAAAAATGTGTTAAGTCCTGTAAATAAAAGCACATAGCCTCTTCCAGCAGTCTCCCAAAAGAGCATTCGCAGTCACATGTGAATGAGTCATAAGTTAGGAAATCCTGAATGAACTGAAATTAAGGGTGTGTTGATTTCTTTTGTCTAATATTCATTCATGGCAACATAATCGGCCGAGGAATAGATGGAATGCTTTATGAGATTCCCACAGCCACAGGGTCAGTCCACATCTATTAAAATGTTTCTGTGTCACTGTCCTCCTGCCCCTCGACAACGTACTAACACACACAAACACACAATCACACACTTATTTTCTCTTCCCTCATTTGTTTATGTATGTATTCGCCATCTGGTTTGGTGAATTTTAAAATGCTCTAGAATACTTTAAAATTAAGGGCTCAAAACACTTTATGTGAAGTCTACCTAGATAGAAGATATGAGTAAGGAAATGCTCTTCCCAACTCTTAATCTGAATACTAATTCAGAACCTCCTGTCCAGGTTCTTATAACCCCAAAGTCCCATTAAGATGTTTACCTTTTATTTCCTCCCTATTCTGAGGGTGAGTTTTTTTTTTTTCCTGGAATCATTACTAACAGAGAGGATGTTTTCAGTTCTTGGTGAGGTATTCAGGTATAGGGGACATGACTGTTCAAGCCACATGTGCTTGTGCTAGGCCCTTGTCATCTCCTGCCTGATAAATAATTTCTGGTATTTAGATACATGACTTCTCTCCCACTAACTGTGGCCTATTTGTGATCAGAACCCAAATGTGGTCTTTATCTTTGTAATCCACTTACTTACTTTGGTGGTTTTTAGCATAGGAGTTGTACAATAGATGTTTGTTGGCGGACCAGACCTCACGAGGTAGACTTCCAACCTTCATGAATGCTTATTTACATCACAAGTAATATAACATCACACTTAGCTATAACTAAAGTATTCTATGTCCATAGCCCACTTCTTCTGTTTTGATGTGAAGATCTATTTTGATTTCAGGTAGAACCAACTTAAAGGATGCTAAGGACCACAAGGGGGAAAAGGCCTATCTCTGTATTAGGGTTTGAATGTCCTTTAAGGAGAGCACTTACGCTCTTGCCTATAACTCATACCAATTTATATTTCTAACCTTACCTTCTCTAGCTCTCCACCTGTGATAAAGAACGAAGCTCTTCCTACTTTGAAATACAAGAGAGGACCTACAGATTTAGGATACTGTGTCTGATGGTCCACCAAGTACTCTGTGCCTTAATTTCTTATTCTGCAGGGGACGGTTTGGTTGGCAGTACTTTGATGTGCCCCCAGCAAGGAGGACAGGGGCTTCACACAGGATAAAGAAATGCATGAAACTTGTGAGCAGCTGTTCGTTCTGATCCCTTAACTCTCCACTCCACCCTACCTGAAACCTCTTTACCTGGGTTATTATTTGAAGAGCTCAGTGGTGAGGTGCATCAGTCAGGCATGGGTGTAGGGTCCACCCCCCACTGCACCTTTTGGCAACCTTGGGCAAGATACCATCCCCTTTTAGGGCTCAGTTTTGTCAAGAAAAGTGTAGATAATAATACCTACTTCTTAGGGCGATTGGGAGGATTAAATAAGGTACTGTGCACAGTACTTAGCACAAAGCTGATTTTAAAAAATGAGGGAGGGAGAGGGTATAGCTCAAGTGGTAGAGCGCAAGCTTAGCATGCACAAGGTCCTGGGTTCAATCCCCAGTACCTCCTCTAAAAAATAAATAAATAAACCTAATTACCTCCCCACCCAAAAAAAAAAAAAAAAAAAAGAAGAAAAGAAAAATAAAGTAAACTTTTTTTTTAAAAAGGTAAAAAGAAGAATGTAAAATTTTTAAAAATGAGATCTACTATTTTCTAAGTACCATCATGGGTCAGCTTCCAAGTACTTAGGAGAGACCCAGACACAGTAGAAACTCTTCTAATGCTTGTGCAGGTAGCAGATTTTTGAATTTAGCATTTGTTTATTTTTTTTTTTTCAGAGACTGGAGTATATTTATGAGCAGAGGGAAAAGGAATAGAAAAGATTCAGGGTTAAAAAATTTTTAATCTTTTTGAGGTATAATTTTCATCCAATAAAATCATCCATTTTAAGTGTATAGTTCAATAAGTTTTGACAAATATATACAATCATATGTTTACCACTATGAGATTCAGAGGTCTGCAGGACCTCTGAGGTCAGGGAGCTCCTGGGTCTAGAACTGAAATGCAGGGTTTGGCCTTGACTAAGAAAGAGGGAGATTTTTTCCCCACTCAGGAGGGAGGTGAGGTAGATGGATATGGAGAGAAATAGGCACTAGGTAGAGGTGGATGTGACGTTGAAAACGCTGCCTAATGTTGTCTATTTGTCCTGTATGGTAGGAGGTTAGGTATGTGCTGAGACAAAGGTAAACAGGAATGGGACAGGCTCCCCCACAGAGTATTAAAGTTTGAAATCGCTTATGTGAGGGGTAGCTGACAAGAAACATGATGGAGTTGGCCCAGTCCAGCAAGCCTGACTGTGAGCTACAGCCTGGCCATGGGGAATGCAGGGGCCAGACCAATCCAAGGTTGGGGATTTCCCAGGGCACGGGCACAGGGAGGAGGGACAGAAGGATGGAGGCAAGAGTATTCTGAGGGCTGTAAGTAGCGCTGCTGAACCACGGTACTGGCTGCTTAGAGAAGGAAGGAAAGCCAATAGGGATCGAGACGCAGGAGATAGTGGAGGGGATAAGAGAACAGGAGGCCTCAATGAAATCAAAGACTGAGTGGGGTAGACATTTACCAGATCCACAAGGAATTTCTGGCCTGTGAGGTTTAACATTCCACAGGAGGACCTGCTCTGAGAGATGACAAGGTTCAGATGGTATTCATAGGCATTGTCTACTGAAGTAGAGTGGAATGCAAAGTCATCTGGTAACCACTGGTAGGAAACACACAAAAGAGGATCATTTAGACAGTTGCTAAGTGCTTTTAAAAAGTGTTGCCTGTGTTTCACTGGGGAGGATTTTTACCCATAGTCTTTGGGTGAGCAGCTGTTACATTGTGCACTGTCCTATCCATAAGCAAATCCTGTTTGTCTTAAAATATATCCAGAATCCAACCACGTTTTACCACCCTAATTACTGTCACTTGTGTGGATATCTGCAATTGCATCTAAATTGGTCTTTCTATGAATATCCTTGTACCCCTGTAGTCTGTTCTCAATACAGCAGCCAGAAAGATTCTTTTAAAGCATAACTCACACCATAGCACTTTTCTGTTCAAAACTTGCAAGTAACTTCCCATCTTATTCAGCAAAAAAAAGGGGGGGGCTTTCTAAACCTACACAGCCACCCCCTTGCACCCGCACTTCTTCCCCCCCATTTTACTCTCTGAGAGCATCTTCTCTCCTCCTTGCTCAGTCAGCTTCAGCCTCAATGGTTTCCTTGCTATTCCTGGATCATTCCCTTCATGGCTTTTTTGCAGGATGTTTTCATTCACCGTTTCTACTGCCTGCTAATTTTTCCTTCCATGTATCTGTGTCGCTTACTTCCTCACCTCCTTCTGGTCTTTGCTTAAATGTCACTTTTCTCTATAGGGCCTTCCTTGACCATCCTATTTAGTATTGACCTCCTTTCTACACATACCTCGTTCCCTCCTCTGATTAATTTTTCCTTTAGGACTTATTGTCTGACATCCTATATGTTTTTCTTATTGTTGATTTTCCGTCTCTTTCAACGTGACAGTAGATGCCATTAGAGTAGGGATTTTGTCCGTTTTGTTCTCTTCAGTACCTAGAACAGTGCCTGGCACATAATATGCAATCAGTGAATTGACTAAGGAGAGATGTGCTCCTGAGAGATTCAGTTTTAGTTGAATCCAAGCTTAGATAGACAAAGAAAAAAGAAACATGATAAAAAGGTCATTTTCACTAGAGAAAAAGAGAGAAAATAAAAAAAGAAAGAAGAAAATAAAAACTGAAAAGTTACTAATATTTACTAGCAGATCCTTAATAGTCCAGAGTCAGACAGATCAAAAATCAAAGGTAGAAATGAGGGAGCAGGGTAAGGATTTAAGAAATCAGCTGGAAGCCTTGCACTTCAAGTATATATTCTCAGAAAAGCCTGCAATTGAATTTAACATCCCTCCACATCCATACAAAGTTAGATTGTAAGAAACTGCAGAACTTCATCAGAAAGGATATTTTTTAAACTGTGGCGTTAGGTTTAAGTAGGCTAGTACTTTAAAGGGGGCTAAACACAGGATGACAAGATATGTTTTGGTAAAGTAGACAATAAAAATAATTACTTCGAAAGAAGTTCTCTTAATATGAAAAAGGGAAAAATACTTACATCTTGTGAATATTGAAAAAATATAGTGCATAAAGAGATAGGGAGATAAGGGTGTGTGCTGGAGAGGAAAATGAGGGAAGGTAGTTAAATATAAACCTGGTTTTGTTTGCAAAGCTTTAATCTTGTTAAATGGTACTTTCTTAAAGCAAATACCTGTCCAGGGAGCTCATAACATATTTATGTTTCAAAATCTAGGCTATAGTCCAAAAGATTTCAAAGGGTAAACTGTTTGTTTACAGTCTACTGTACTGAGTGTTAATATAACAACCCACCATAAAATATTAAGTTAGCTATTAAGAAGAAATCAATGTGTATTTACTCAAACAAGGCCTTAATAACTAGAAATTTGTAAATCTATTAGTTCTTTGAGGTCTATAAATGGATTAACAACAAATATTTGTGTAACTGAATTAAAAGACTCCAAACATATTATATTCATTTTTAGGAAAGTTGATCATTAGAAATGATTAATCTGTACTAAATAGACAGATTATGTCTATACATATAATATTTGAATGTTGATGTGTTTACCATAGTTATTCTTCTGGGCACTGGATTAAGGTGTCCTACTACCAAAATAGAATGGTGCTCTAGTCCAAAATTATAGGAAAAAATTAGATTAATAGAAATAATTTTCTCAATTTGCATTTTTTTCCCCATTAATTTTTCTGAAATATTTGGTGCCTACTACAATTTGCTTGTAGTAGAATCTGGTGCAAGAACATAACAACTTTGCAAAAAATTTAGTTTAGTGTTTAATCTTAGGGTCATTGCCATCAAATTACTATCAAAATCATGAGTTAGAAAAAACAATATTTATAATATAAGCTATTGTCTGAAGGAAAACAGTTTTCCTTTAGAGACTGTAAAATCTGCCTTTGGCTTAAGCCAGAACAGCAGAGAGCAACATAGTTGGATCACATGGCTCTCGCCTTTGAAGACTTGTTTTTACTGAAGTGTGCTTTGGTGGGAATCCATCAGCCTCTCCTGTGGGACACACAGGAAACAGCCCAAGACATCTGCTCTTGTTCAAGATGCTCTTCACCTTTCATGGTGGCCTCTTTCTGTGGATCTTTGGGAGAAGTTTCTTTTCAATTTCACTATCAACAGAAGTGTTCTTCTGGACATTTTTAGGGGACACTATATTGTGTAACCGATAAGGTTTTCCTTTTGCATTGGTATTTACAAACTTTGTGCCAAATCCAGCCCTGCCTGCCCATAGCAGGGAGAAGGGCTGTATAGTATGCATTTTCATCCTGCCTCTGTTTTTGCTTTCTCTCCTACTTCTAACATATGTTACATAGCAGTATTTTATGTTTTCTTTTAAGCAACCTTAAATCTTTGGAGGGAACAAGATGAGAAATTCATAAATATATTCATTCATATGTACATAAAATTATGTTACGTTTAGTCATTTAAGTTTTATTTTTTGCTAAGAGCATGGTGCTTTCCAATTAATTTGCTCCCAGGAGAAATATGAGAATCTTGATTTAGAATATTATCTGTTAAAAAGACAGAAGTTTCTTTATAATACTTGGCAGGAATCAAACCACACCATCGTCACCAGGTGATAATTTTTAAAGACCTGTTTGGTGCATTACAGAAAACTGTAGCCTTCACAATACATACTATAATCCAGCATGAGGACCATTCTTCTTAGTTTAGACTCTGGCACAACTTGATTTACAACTTCCTCTTTCAAGCCTTCTTCCAGTTGGCAACCAGTTGATTTGTCTTGTAAATTTTTACTAAATTCTGTTTAAATTATCCAATTTGTCTGTGGATAATTCACAGTAATTTCTGAATCCCAAACTAGGCCTGTGGACTCAGAATGTAAACTAATGTTAAATAGTCCCCACCCCTGAGAAAAAGATAATTAGGTCAGTTAAGTCCACTGACAAAAGTCAACACAAGCTGTTTAGTTCTTTGTTTAACTTGGATAATTAAGGCTTTACCTCTGTGTGAAAGTCTTCAGAACTCTGGCTAGGTACAGTTGAACCAAAGTCATTTAATCTGCCTGTGTCCTTCTGTTTGTCCTATCTCTAGTCTGTGAGAACATAAGAACTTGGAAAAGTCAGACATTCAGAATTTTCAATAAAATAATTGTCTATTAGAAAAACGAAAACAACCACACACACAATGAAAATGGTAGTATGGAACTCTCAAATGTTTTTCTGTGTGTGTTAGGCCCACTGCCAACGGTAGAACCAGAATCTACTGCCCCACGACTTGCTCCTTCTTGGTCCATCCAGAGGAGTAAATGGTGGAACACTCATGGCTCTTTGGAGGATCCACGCTATTTGATTAATGCTTTTTCCTCGAGTTTTCCAAAATGGTCCTGAACTCATAACAGTGTGGTTATTCAAAGTTATTCTAAAAAGTGACATGAAGTTTGTAATTTCTTTTAACAACTTGAAAAAATCTTGGAGAACCAATTCCATATTTCCTCTGACCTCTTCATATTTGTGATACATGCACAGCCCCTCTTTTCCAGCTCTCAACTATAATCTTAAGCATTATTAATTATTCTATCAACTGTTTTCTCCTTTCAGGTCATGATTCTACTGTGAGTCATTTAACTCCTTTCCATACCAACCAGTTATGATATAACAAGTTGTAAACTGTGTTATGTCAGTGGAGGATATATGGTACAGCAAAAGTTGCAATTTTAGCTAAATGACTTCGAAGAGAAGAATAAAAATATGGAAATGCTTTTTATTTAAAAATAAGAGGGGTTTTAATATTTCTACACAATATCAGATACAACCCAAACATCTCATTGATCCCCAAACAGGTATATTTCAGATCAATCAGTAGTTCTTATTAATCAATAGTCATGTCTACCTGTCTGTGGAAATGAATCATAAACATTATAGTTTCCATTTTAAGGAAGAGAAACCAGACTGAAAGAGAGACTGGGATTCTGATCATCTGGTTTCTGGTTTCGGCTCTGACATAAACAAGCAGTAGCGTCAGGCAGGTTGTTGAACTTTGTAGTTTTTCGTTCATAAGATAATGAAGTTGGACCTCATGCTGCATTCTCTTCTCTTCCCCTGCCTATTACTCCACATTTTCTTGCCCTTATTATACTTCAGTAGATTCTAGATTGGAAGAGATCTTGCCCTTTTGTGCAGTAGAGAGACCCCGGACCAGCTACGTAATTTGTGGGGCCCATTGCAAAATGAAACTGTTACACTCCTTGTTAAAAAAAAAGTTATTAAGAATTTCAGGAGGGTGATCACAGAGCATTAAACTAAGCCTGAGACTCCTCTGAGCATGGGATCCCTCTGAGAATGGGGGCTCTTTATAATTGAACAGATCATATACCCATGAGGCTGGCCCTGGAAAGACTAAAGGAATTTTTCCTTCACATTTAGACATACTCTTTTGCTCTTAACAGAATGAAAATAAGAGATTTTGGTGAACAGTGACATGAGTAATTAAAGAGAAGCAATAATGGGAATACTATATTAGAAAGTCAGTGTTTTAGACTGACCAAGAGGGCAAGATAGGAGGCTCCAGACTTTCCCTTTTCCCACAGATTCCCTGAATATACAGCTACACACGGGCTAATTTCCTCTGTGAGAAATCCGGAAACAAATTGAATGACTCCTACACAGTGGGTAACTGAGAAAATACCCACCTCTAAATGGGTAGGAAAGGCTGAGACACACATTCACTATAAATACCATCTCCAGTGGAGTGCCTTTCAATTAGGAGGGAACCTCCAAATTCCCAGCTTCTCCCTTTGAGCAAAGGTTTGGATCACACACCTAGTGTCCCAGTTTTCATAGCTGCCATCCAAGGGACAAGAATGCCCAAATCACCTAGCTCAGAAAGCCAAGGAGTTTGGCATTCCCAAGTCCCATAGGACCATAGCGAACAGAAGGAGTTGTTAAAGGGACACGTGAGCACTCCCTGCAGCTGTACCCCAAGCTCCGTGCAAAGGGAGCAGTCAAAAACTCCCATCTCCAGGTTCTCTCTAGAAGAGATTTGACTGCTTACTTTTCCATCTGCTGCCTGAAGTTTTGGCTTCTGATCAGCCTGTATCTGGGTGCTGACTGTGATCCCCCTGAGAGTCTAAAAAGGCTGGTGGGCACTTCCCTGACATTCTCCTTCTGGCTCACAACAACAGCAACAACAAAAACCAAGTCGCCAACTCCTCCCTTGAAATTTGTGCAACTTCTGAAACTGCCACCTGAGAAATAGGTGTTCAAATTACCTAGCTCTGATAGCCCACAGGGCCTGGCAGTCAGAATCTCCATATTAAAATTTAAAAAGTAGTTTTCAACTAGGCGTGCAAGCACTTCTCACAGCTCTTCCTTCCCAGGGCTCAGCACAGAGGGAACAGGCGAAAATGTTCACCTCCCAATTTCTCCCTAGAAGAAATTTGACTGTATACTTTCCCAGCTGCTGTCTGAGGTTCTAGCTTCTAATCAGCCTGCATGTGAAAGCTGACTGGGATCCTCCCAGGAGCTTCAGAGAGCTGTTGGGCATGTTCCCTGCTGTCTCCCCTCTCTTGCTACAGCAGTAAACCAAGCCTCCAGCTTCTCCCTGGAAGAAGCATGCTCACAGATGTAGCACACCAGATACTAGGGCTGCCACATGAGGGACTGGCTCCCAAATCACCTAGCTCTGGGTACTGATGGGGCTTGGCATTTACTAGTCCCCCAGGACCACAGAAAACAAAGAGGTGGCTCTATATGGGTGCACAAGTACTACAGAGACTCTTCCCTCTGGCTCAGCACAGACTGAGCAGGCAGAAACAGCCATTGCCAAGTTTCTCCCTGTTAGGGTCTATACTGCATATCTAATGTCCTGCCTTTCTTAGTTGCTGCTTGAAAGTCAGGCTTCCAATTAGCCTGCATCAGAGAGCTGATGGGATAGGTAGTTAATAATAGGGCAGGCAGTTAATAATAGTAACAGGATCCTAAACAGCCATGTGGACATTTCCCAATGCCTTTGGGACAGCAGCAAGTCTTGGCACACCCTAATCTACTGGGAGCCACCAGGAACAAAGAAGGTGGCTTGGTCAATCACAAAGTTTTGAGAGGCAACCAGGAGTTCAGGTTGGGCTGACTGATGAGGTTCCTCTCCTACATGAGGCAGTCTGTCAAGACTGGGAGAGGTGGCTGTTTTATCTAACACACAGGAAAAAAAGCAGAGAACCAAGGAAGAAACAAGGAAATATATTCCATACAGAAGAACAAGATGAATATCCAAAAACTGACCAGATGGCTTCACAGTTGAATTCTAACAAATGTATGAGGAACTTATGCCTGAGATTCAAGGATGGTTTGACATATGCAAATCAAAAAATGATATACCACATTAAAATTAATGATAAACATCATATTGTCATCTCAATAGATGCAGAAAAAGCATCTGACAAAATTCAACATTCTTTCATGATAAAAACTCTCAAGTTAGGTATAGATGAAATGTACCTCAACATATTACAGATCATCATATCTGACAAACCCACAACTAACATCAGACTCTGTGAAACCTTTTCTTCTAAGATCAGGAATTTTTTAAAAAGGATGCCCACATTCACCATTTCTATTCAACATATTGAAGTTATAGCTGGAGCAATTATGCAAGGAAAAAATAAAAGGTATCCAAATCTGAAAGGAAGAAGTGAAATTGTTATTTGCAGATGACATGATCTTATATGTAGAAAATCCTAAAGGCTCAACAAAAAAACTATTGGAGTTAATAAATGAATTCAGCAAAATTGCAGGATACAAAATCATTGTACAAAAACTGGTCTAAAAATTTCTATCCACTAACAATGGACTATTGAAAAGAGAATTAAGAAAACAACCCCATTTACAACAGAATCAAAAAGAATAAAATACTTAGAAATAAATTTACTCAAATGAGTGAAAGACCTGTACACTGAACAGTATAAGACATTGAGAAAAGAAATCAAAGACACAATTAAATGGGGAGATATTTTCTGTCATAGATTGCAAGAATATATGTTCTTAAAATGTTTATATTACCAAATCAGTCTACAGATTCAATGCAATCCTTCTCAAAATTCCAGTGGTATTTTTCACAGAAATATAAAAAACCATCCTAAAATTCCTACAGATCCACAAAAGACCTCAAATTGCTAAAGCAATCTTGAACACAAAGAGCAAAGTTGGGAACATCACATTTCCTGATTTCAACTGTATTATAAAGTTGTAGTAATCAAAACAGTATGATATCAGCATAAAAACAGACCCAAAGACCAGTGCAACAGAATCATAGCTCAGAAATAAGTCAATGAATATATGGCCAATTAATTTTTGACAAAGGCACCAAAAATACACAAAGGGGAAAGGATAGTCTCTTTAATAAATGGTGTGAAAACTCAACATCCACATGCAAAAGAATGAAAGTGAACCCTTATCTTACACTATACACAAAAATCAACTTGAAATATATTAGAGATTTTAATGTAAGACCTGGAATCATAAAACTTCTAGAATAAAATATATAGGATAGCTCCTTGATGTTGGTCTTGACAAGGATTTTTTGGATATGACACCAAAAGCACAGACAAAAAGCAAAAGTAAACAAATGGGACTATACCAAACTAAAAAGCTTCTGTGCAGCAAAGGAAACCATCAACAAAATGCAAAAGCAACCTATGGAATGGGAGAAAATATTTGCAAATCACATAATCGACAAGAGATTAATATCCTAAATATTTAAGGAACTCATAACTCGAGCAAAAATACCAAATAACAATTTTAAAATGGACAAAGGACCTGAATAGACATTTTTCCAAAGATGACATGCAGATGGCCAACCGGTATATGAAAAGATACTCAGTGTTACTAATCATCATGGAAATGCAAATCAAAACCATAATGAGATATCACCTTACACCTGTTAGAATGACTATTATCAAAAAAATAAGAAATAACAAGTATTGGTGACGACATGGAGAAAAAGGAACCCTTGTACACTGTTGGTGGGAATGTAAACTGGTACAGCCACTATGGAAAACAGTATGGTGGTTCCTCAAAAAATTAAAGATAGAACTACCGTATGATCCAATAATCCCACTTCTAAGTATATATCCAAAGGAAAGAAAACCACTAGCTTGAAGAGAGATCTGTACTCCCATGTTCATTATAGCATTTTTACAAAATCCAAGATATGGAAACAACCTATCTATCTGTAAATGGATGAATGGATAAAGAAAATGTGGCCCATATATATATATAGTGGAGCATTATTCAGCCGTAAAAGAGAATAAAATCTTGTCATATATGACAACATGGAGGAATCTGGAGGGTATTATGTGAAGGGAAATAAGCTAGACAGAGAAAGACAAGTACTGCATGGTATCACTTATACATGGAATCCTAAAAAAAAAAAAAAAAAAAAAAAAGAAAAGAAAAAAGTCAAACGCATAGAAACATAAGAGTAGAATGGTAGTTGCCAGGGGCTGGCTGATTGGGGAAACAGGAAGAGGTTGGTAAAAGGGTACAAACTTTGTATAAGATGAACAAATTCTGAAGATCATCGATATAGCATGGTGACTATAGTCAATCATACTGTATTTTTGTATAATTGAAATTTGCTACGAATATATCTTCAGTATTCTCCTTGTTAAAAAGAAGTAACTATGTGAGGTGATGGATGTGTTAATTAACTTGATGGTGGGAATCCTTTTACAATGCACACATACATCAAATCAACATGTTGTACATTTCAAAGATATTTCTATTTTATTTTTCAATTATGCCTGAAAAAAGCTGAAAAATTTAAAACATTAAAAAAAAAAAAAACTAAGCCCATGTTTTTTGTGGATGTTTGAAGCTCCTGTATACATTCACAGTGCTTACCCCACCCATAGGTGCACTTGGTAACTCTGGTAGTATCCAGAGATGCTCCCAGTGAGTTATGTCTCCTGGAACAACCTTTGTGTCATTCCATCCTACGTTGAATCTAGGCTGGCCTGTGACTTGTGTGAACCAACAGAATACAGCAGAAGTGAGGCTGTGCCACTTCTGGGCTTAGCCTTAATAGGACTGGCAGCTTCTGCATCCTACCTCTTGAACACTTACTTTTGGGAGCCTCTGTTACCCTATAAGAAGTCTAGCAGACCTGTTGGAGACACCAAGTGAACAGACCATGTGGAAGAACCATGCAGTGAGACAAGAGTCTGAAACTACTTGCAGAAGCTACAGAGGACCAGCTGTCCTAACATTCACTTGATCCTCCTGATGATTCTGGCTACAGTCACTGTCTGACTGTAAACTCACTAGAGACCCCAAATAAAACCAGCCGTAAAACCACACAGCTGTGCCCAGTCAACCCACAGGATCATGGGAGATAAGAAATTTGTGGTCGTTTTAAGCACTGAGTTTTGGGGTGGTTTGTTCCACTAAAATAGATGGCCTCACCAGTGACAGTCTATCTTATGTGACTTAAAGGATGTCAGAAGGCTCCCCAGTTTCACAATGTCTTATAGAATCACTGGATGCCAGGTTCCCAGGGAACTGAGTGCTTGAAAGGGGAAGGGAGAGGTGGAATGGAGCCATAGAGAGAAGGGCACTGAAAGAGAATTTCACCTGTTTGTCAATTTGGCCAGGGGCCAGTTCTAGTAGGAACAGCAGCGTTTGGGCCAGTGGTTCCAATGCTCTATTTTACAAGTATTAGCTTTCCCTTAGGTGAGCCTATGTTTTCAATGTGTGATGCAGTACCAGCTAGAAAGAAGCCAAGGTTACATGTTCATCCATCCTGTGGTTATTTTAGTTCTGTTCTATTAATGACCTCCAACCCTGAACATCAATATGTGCAATCAGTCCCAAGGGAGACCAGGTCAGATTCACAAGCCCAGCGGGGCTACTGAAAACATGCTTATTTACCTTTTCACTAGTCGAAGTTCAGGAAAATCATTGTCATGTCAGTAAGAGAATATTTTAAGCACTTGTCATTTCATATAGGAAGATTGTTTTCCTCTCCACTGTCAAGAAGAACGAACCATTTAGAAATTTTGTTTGTTTGCTATCCTCTTACATTATAGTTCTTTTAAAGAAAAATGTAGGAATAAAAGTTATCCAAGTTTCTAAGTGGTCTAAAAAAGTAATATCTCTTTTATTAATGCACACAGGGTTTAAAAGGACTATAATGAAGAATTTTAAGTACATGAATATTACTTTATATAGCATTCTTAATCAGTGAAAGATAAGCCTTTTCTTGTTGGTTCTTGATATTTTCCCATCTATATTCAAATTAATGCAGAAATAATAGTCATGATGTCACTTAGTGGTTGTAAGGAGTTACATCATAAAGATTTCACATATAAAATTTTATTCTCTGATAGAAAAAAAGGAAATAGTGGGACATGTTTAACATTTCAAATAGCTATAAAATACATTGCCCCACTCTAAATGGTTTGATATTTTTGAGTTCCACCTGTCTTTTTGAATATTCAATTCTAGTAAATATCACAGCCAAAGAGTTCCACACGAAGTGCAATACTTTGAGTCCATGTTTTAGGAATGATGCGGATAAACCTGGAAATGATTGGTGGGTTGAAAAAGTTCTTCACATGTCCTTTGATATTACTATTTCCTTCGAAAATCTGAAAGCAAAATATGAGAAAATCTTTAATGATGGTATAATGGGTATACAAATCTTACACCTGAAACAAACACAATATTGTACATTAACTATACTTCAATAAAAAACCTTACAGGTAATTTTTTATCCTCTTAGTTGAAACTGTGGGCATCAGTGAACACATTGACACAAAAATGATCCTCAGTCAATTATGAAATCACACTCCACACATAACTCTTTAGGGATATCACCTCACCAGTGATCTGAGTTGAAATAGGGAAAAATAAAGAAATCTGATATGGTGCTGTGAAGAAGCTGCAAAACCATCTCTGCCTTTAGCCCCTTTGTTGCTGTGTGACTATGAGCAAATTAGTTATAGTCTCTGATTCTTCATTTCCTCATTGACAAAAAGGTGATAATAAATTTTACCTTATGGAAGTTGCTGTAAAGATTTTTTAAATATGTAAACGTATGACAAGTGTTTAGTAAGTGCCAGATAATGGGCACCAATAAATGGTTAGCTATTACTAACATGTAAAATAAAATGCAACCATGCATTTTTTGTTTATCCTTTAGGTCATATACCCTATATCCTCAACTAACCCTGTATTTTAGGCCCATTTTTTTTAATCCCCAGCAAGTTCCCCAAGATTTACACACATCAGAAGCTAAATCACTATTTGTTTACAACAGTGATGCTTACCCTGATGTGAGGACATCCTGATGCAGTGAGAGATAAACCAAACCAAACAAACAAATGAAAAACCCAGGGGTTTAAAGAGAGAGGTTCAAATTCATTAACTGAGATAAGTGCTGAGCCCACAATGAGCATTCAGTAAATGTGCATACCCTTCATCCTTGTTGTCCCTCCTACTGATTTCAGCCCGATTCCCGTTCCTGGAATATTAGATTCACCTCCTTAGCTTTGCCACTGGTAATATTTTAAAACCACGTAACTAGGAATTTAGGAGTATAAGTGCAGGAAATTAGTCTCCTTATCAGTAAGGATGGCAATGGTCTTCTGCTTAATAACAGTATGACATGGAAAAGCATATGGCCATGGGGATTTGATAAGCCATGAATAACAAGTGTATCCAAGCTAATGCTAATATGGTAGAAGGTTTTCTAGACCCCTGTTACAGGCTGTATGTTTGTTTGCTTCCAAAATTCGTATGTTGAAACCCTAATCCCCAATGGGAAAATATTAGGAGATGAGGCCATTGGGAGATGATTAGGACTAGGATGAGGGTGGGGCCCTCATGGCATCTCTCTCTCTGTGTGCACCAAGGAAGGCCATATGAGGGCAAAAACCAGGAAGACTGCCCTCACCAAAAACCCAACCACGCTGGCACCTTGATCTAGGTATGATTGCAGCCTCCAGAACTATCAGAAATCAGTGTTTGTTGTCAACTAGTCTATGATCATTTGTTACACAGCCTAAGCTGACTGAGATAACCCTTTCACCATCTTTCTCAATCAGAGCTAATTAAGCTTCACACCATCCCCTGTTGTTTTGTTCTTATTATTTTATAGGTGGCTCAGCCAAAGCAGAAAGATAATGTGCAAGGTCCCTGTCCCAAGACCAGGTATCTACAGAGCTAGGACTTAGAAGACTTAAAAGAGTGATGCATGTTGTTGCACACTTATCAAATGCAAAGAGCTATTTGCAAATTTAAGATACTGTTCTCATCATAGCAATTTTCAAAATGTTTTCTTTTTGCCAAGATAGTACCCTGTACCTTGTCCACCATCGAAGAGGATTTCTCCCTGTAAGGTTTCCATTCCACTCCCTGGTCACTGTACTGGATGGTATAGCTCTTCACGAACATTTCAGAAGACAGAGACTTGCAACCCTGTGTTACAATGGCAGTTATCTTCTTGATTTTGAGCAGATCAATTTGTAACCACTGATTGTTGTTGTTTGCCTGTGAAAATGGTAAGAACAATGGATAAGACAGATGTTAAGATCTTTGCTTTTTTAAATCAAGATACTCAGAAATGCATTGAGCTCAAAGGATTTCTTTTCTGTCTCATTCCTGAGGATTCCCTTTCTCCTGGAAGCCTTCCCTGTTGCTTCCTATTCATTGTCAGCACATATATAAACTTCTAAAATATTTCACACATTGTACAATAATTATTTTTTTACTAGTGTTCCCTACTCTGAGGGCAGGGACTTAGTTTATTTCCAGGAACTTACCACAGTATATGGCACATAAGTGTTACTCAACAAATATTCATTGAATGAACAAATAAATGAAATTTATTTGAGAAAAAAATTTAAATTGCTGACTTAGCTGTAAATACTTTTTCTTAATCAAGTCTGTTTAATACTATGATAATATTGCTGAAGAGTTACCTGGGAAAAATTAGATAGTATCCTCTCTCTATTTAACTTATTTTAGAAAAGTCCTAAATTCAAATAAGAGAAGTAGTCCAATGCCTTCCTTTCTGATATTTCAAACGAATGTAATATTTGAGAGACCTAATAAAGCTATACTCAGGGCTGGAGATGACATAGTAATTGTCCTGTCTCTGGTCTAACAAAATGCCTAATCACATATGATGGGCACTTGGAGAAAGAGGATCAGAAAGACTCACTGAGTTTTGAATAACCTGAGATGAATTTTCATCTTCAGGAGATTTATGATTCCTGTAGTCTCATTCAGTTCTATTTGAAATAATGAATATTGACATATTTTCTCATATATGCATGTCTGTATGTGTATATATGTACACACATATATATGTCACATGTTATTGTATTTTTAAAGCTAATTAATTGAATTAAATTATTGTATTAATTAGATAATTTTGGTTAATTTTGTAACACTCTTCAATGACATCTGGTGGTGTTTTAGTGTGTCTTCAAATCCAGGTTGTATTAGTGATACAAAATGCTATAGATAGCTAGAGGATTTTTGTAGGCATAAAATATTTTTGGAGGCATAAAAGAGGTAGAGACACCTCAGTCTACATGCATACCAGCATATGTCTGGCTTAGATTTTCAGTCTCTCTTAAATTCTATAAAAGACACTTCATAATAATTGAAAGTTAAGTGAAATAAATAGTTCTGACCAAAAATTCCAGATTTAAAATGACAACATTAAAAATTAAAATTAGTGTTTTATTGCTGGAGCCTTTATTATATCACAAAGACTAAGAGCAAATTATATATAGAGAAAAATTTTTAAAGGCTGTAAAAGGAAGGGTGGGGGTGACAAGGTTACAGTATGAGCAGATCTAAAGGGTCATCTGGGGAAGAAATGGTTGATATCCTCTGTTTAACTTTTTATTTTATTTTGAATTTTATTTACATTATAGAAATTAAATAAATATAATGTTCTACAACATTATTATTTTTATTACTTTCACTTTGGTGGATCTCAGTTTCCAGCTTTGCCAAATAGGAAAATGAGGTGTTTGGGTTGCTTCAGATGGTGGAAGGATCTGTTTATCTGTTTATTGGGAGAATGACATTCCTGACTATACCACCAGAGTAAGCTAAAGTTATTTAATCTCCTCTGTGTTTAGACTTAAAAGGAAAATCTAGACCAGATGCTTTGTAAAACCCCTTGCCTTTCTAACATTCTGTGATTCTACAATAGTCCAGAAATGAGTTTCAAGGCACAGACATCAGTTCCCAAGACTATCTGTATGGGGCCCAAACTCTTCTGTTTACTCCACTTGCACTACAATTTCCTTTTCCTTTCTGGTGGCTGAATTTAAGATTAGGCCATGGAGTTCTATAGAGAGTCCAGGGAATTAAGAGTGTAGGTTTCTCAGGGAAGGGAGTTCGGAGGGTAGAAAATAGGGGACTTGGATTAAGTTGATTGACCGATTTGTTCTGATTTCTGATGCCATTCTGATTTTTCAGGTCAGTTGAAGAATAAAATAAAAATGAGTCAATTATTAATAGTTACCCTAGAACTGAGTCACCCAAATAACTCAATGGGCTAATAGCAGAGACGATGTAACTCTCTGTGAGATGGTATTAAACTTAGATCACAGATTTAGAAACCTAGTTTTGTAGGATTTTATCATGCTGATGGTTGTCTAAAGGAATGTCACAAAGTTTTCAAAAAATGTGAGCAAAAAATTTTAAATGACACTTTTCAGAAAATGAAAAATACTGCTAAATTATGAGGGAGAGGACACAAAAAAAGAAGATGTTATAAATCTAAATCACTAATCGCTAATTGCTAAGTGTAAGTTGTCTCAATCAGGAATTGGCAGACTACAGCCCAAGGCCAAATCTGGCTCATTGCCTGTTTTTGTAAATAAAGTTTTTTTTTTGGAACACAGCAATTCTCATTCATTTACATATTGTTGAGGGCTGCTTTCCTGCTACAGTGGCAGAGTTGAGTTATGACAGAGAATGTGTGACTCACAAAGCCTAAAGTATTTATTATCTGGCCCTTTGCAGAAAAAAATTTTTCCACCCATAGTTTATATCAAAACTAGACCAAAAACCACAGAGATAATAAATAACTGCTCTCAGAGTCCAAGTTTGAGCTAAAGCTATCAAGTCAACACACATCCTAGTTCTCAGACCTAGGATCATTATCTGCAGAAGTAGGAGCTGATCCTCAGGCCCCTCGTGTTCTCTGTCATGAGAGCCTATGTTTTCTTCTGAAAGGCTGAGAGAATTCCTTTCACAGGGGATATTTTACCTTGGCTTGCCAGGCATTCACACGACCCTGGGCATTAAGACGGGCACGGAAGGGTTCCCAGTAATCTCCCCACCAAGATTTTCTAAAGGAGGAAGCTGTGATTTGGTGGTTTTCTATCTTTCCACTTTCCATACCCAGCGGTGTGGAGCATCCTGTCAAGAGAAAAATAATGTGATTAATTTCATACCACCGACATTCCCTGCATGGCATTTTGTACTTCAGAGAAGACAAGAAATAATAATACTGTGAAGTAACAACAAAAACAACCATCACAGCAATGAACACTTATTGTCCAAGTGCTAAACCCTGTTTTCAGGCTTTACGTGTATTACTTAATGCTCTTAAATATCTCCACTTTACAAATGAGAAAACAAAAGCACAGCAAGAAAAAGTAACTTGACTCAAGTAACACTGCTAGAAGAATCAGAAACTAGATTTAAACCCAGGAAATCTGACATCAAATACCATGTTCTAAACATCTAAACTCATTTCCCTCCTTCGCAAGTCATGGAACCTTTAGTCTTTGCTTTGAGGTACACAGTACTCCTCAGCTATCTGTACGTAAAAACATACTCTGTTTCTTCTCACAAAAGCTACAAAGAAGAAGTTATAGTGAAGCTTGACAGTCACATTTTGTTTTCAGCCCTCCGAGGGTGATTCATGTTATACACCCATTAGAATTTTGCTAAGGCATGAATTTGAATGTCACAGGCAGCAAGGCTGATCTGTGAGTGTAAGAAACATACCTCGTGAGTGAGCCCAGCTGCCTACCCATCATCCTGATCTCTGTGACACTTTTTTCTTGCTAGTAAAATCATGCAGACATTTTCTTGAAGTGATACCTTACTTTCTCCGTGAAAAACAGTCTTAAAAAGAAGAACGCCTGTTGCTAATACTAATTATATAAATATCAAGAAATTGAAGATATTTTTAAAAGTAATGCTTCTTGTATAGAAAATAGAGATTTTAAATAGACTCATATTGTTGAATATCACATTTTAGGGTGGTGTGACTATGATCTGAACAAACTACCATTTATATCATATACCATATGGAAAGAAAAAAGCAATGATTCATGGAGGTGTTTCAGGGAGTTTTCCTGCCTGTGCAAAATTTGCATTTTATGTGGGAGACGTTACATAGCATCGCTATCTGGGTATTGGCAAAATGCCCATTTCCATATCCCTCATAAACATCAAGAATTTACTGTACTGTTATCTACTCTGATAAGAAACTGATTCTAAGGTTCTAAGAAACTGATTCTAAAATGCCCATTTCCATATCCCTCATAAACATCAAGAATTTACTGTACTGTTATCTACTCTGATAAGAAACTGATTCTAAGGTTCAACTCTGAGAGAAGGCATGCCACAGCAAGTTCAGGTGTGCCTATGAATTGCTCTCTCTCCCAACTCAGCCCTTGAGCAGTTAATTGGTGCCTGGATCAGCCAAGCCCTGGGTCGATTGCTTCATTCTTTTACCCAAGACTGCTAGACAGATATTATTTTCTATATGTGCTTTGAAGTGAAAAATTTTGGAAAGTGCCACTTTAAGAGTCAGAGAAGGAGAATAGTTGATAAGACTCTTAAGAATTTATATATAGAAGAATTTTATTATGACCATTTATGGTTACCTAGATTTATTTCTACCACAGGTCACATTACATCCCCTGAAAAATAGAAGCTTACATTTAAAAGGCTTGGGTGCCTACACAGAGTGTGAAGCAGAATACAGAGTGCAAGCAAGGCTACAGGAAGTTGGGAAGCAGATTTCTATTTCAAAAACATTTATTAAACACCTAACATACACTAGTAATGTTATTAGATACTTTTTTTATGTTTAAGTCTGAGTGACCTGGCTGGGAGACTTTGGAAGAGTCAGACCTAGTTTGAATCTCAGTTCTTACTGCAGATAGGCTGATGGAGGCCATTCTAAGCTAGGGCCCTTCCTTGGAGGGTCAGGGCAGTGTCCATATCATTCAGGCTCTGTTCAGAGATATGATGCCTGTCCTCTGGCTGGTAGAACCAGTCTCAGTCTAGATTATGATGAGAGTTTACCTGAGTGGAACCTCTGTTCCACAAAGGTTTTTCTAGGAGCCTAAGAGACAGAAGAGAACTAAAAATTCTACACGTCCTCCCATACCTCCCAAACCTTGGTTTTCTGAGTGGCAGGGAGAAAATAAGGCATCTGTGTTCCTTACCGTTAACCTCACAACCTTGCAGCTCCAGTCGAAGGGCAGGTCTGTTATAGGATCTAGTTGGAGAGATTCTGATATATCTAGCCACAATAGGTGGGTCAAATGGATTCTCTTTTATTGTAGAGGCATCTGAATTGCCATCAAAATACTAGAGGAAAAGAGGAAAGTTTAATTATATAACAATTGTCTAAAGTGATTTTATAGTAAAATTTGACCTGATTTAATATTGTAATATTAAGTTTTCATGTGGCCTGAACCAAATCAATTTGGTCTTGAAAGATAATTGGGATACTCTCACTTCAGGAAGGTGGTATAGAGGTCCTTTGCCCTATTCCTCCTGCTAAGTACAACTAAAAACATAGGAAGACTCTGTAAGATGGAGAGGAGAAGGCAGACTGGCTAAGGTTCTCAGGACCCAAGGAACAACGTGTTGGTGAGCTCCCTGGGTTTTCTTTTTACCTCTTATATCCCAGACTTACAAGAAAAGAAGCCAGGGACCAAGAAACACTAATACATGCAGACAAAAAAAAAAAAAAAAGAAAAGAAAAAGCCTGCTTTCTCTAGCCTCAGAACTAGGAAAGGGAAGCCTAGCAAGACAAAATGTTTAGATAACAGTTGTTATACTTCAAGCCAAACCCCATAGAAAACACTGTGGTCTCCTCTTCCACCCACAGCAGCATAGGCCAAATGGGAGACTAGATGTCCATGCTCATGAGACTGTAAAGAGGGACCCCAACCTCCTCACTCAGGTTGTGTCAGAGAAAGCCAAAGAGAAACTCAGGATTTTCATCCCTTCCAGCTCCTAATAAGACTCCTGCTCCTGCAGTGTCAGTGGAGACCACCCCATCCCCACCCAGCAGCAAAGAGGAGCGGTCCCAGCTGAGGTGTCAATAGAGAAGGCCAAGTGGGGAATGGATTTTGACCTCCACCTGGCAGTAAAGAGGCTGTGCCCCATCCCCTTTCCCTGCCAGAACAGTGTCAGAAAGAGCCAGCTAAAACAAAAGATAAGAGCAGACATCATCAGGAAGATTGAAAACAGAAAAGCAATAGATAATAGCAGTGAAACAAAGGGCCAGATCTTTTAAAAGATTTTTTAAAATTGGCAAATGTCTAGCAAGACTGACAAAGCAAAAAGAGAAGAGATGCAAATTACCAATATCTTTAATGAAATAAGCAATATCACTACAGACTCTGCCGACATCGAAAAGATAATAAGGGAGTGTTATAAAACTACCCTGTACACATAAATTTAACAACGTAGAGGAAATGAAAACACAGACTATCCCAATTCACCCAATATGAAACAGATCATTTGAATTAGCCTGTAACTATTAAAGAAATTGAATTTGTAATTTAAATTTAAAATTCCCAGAAAAGAAAGGTCCACATGATTTTGCTGGTGAATTAGACCGAATGTTTAAAGAATTAACACTAATACTAGATAACCTTTTCCAGAAAATAGAAGTGCACACTCCCAATTTGTTTTATGAAGCTAGTATTACTCTAATATTAAAACAAAAAAGACAGTATAAAAAATAAAACTACATGCAAATATCCCTCATGAACATAGATGCAAAAATCTTTAAGTTCTAGACCTTAATTGTAATTAGTATACTCTATCCCATACTGATTGGCAAGAACTGTAATTTATAATTTTCATGACCTGTTCTAACATATAGTACAAATAATTTATTCTTAGAAATAGCCAAATAATAATACAGAAAATAGTAAAAATTATTTACAGGAAAAATGAAACTGATTCAAAGTTTTCAGTGTAATAATGGTGGACTGACTCCTTGCATTCAGGTAGCTTTCTTTGAGAGGGTGGCAAAGGAGGAGGGGAAGAGTTAGGCTGGTACCATGGGGTCATTGGCAATAACCCTGGATAAGCCCCTGGAAGATCCAGCAGGGAAATGTCATTCCTCAGCAGCGAAAAACAAATCTGTGAATCACACTGCCTCAGAGCATTACTGATATTAATACTACTATTTAACTTCAGTTACACTGAAATAAAGAACAGAATAAAATGTAAAGGTTAGTAAAACCCAAACTCTTGGTGGCCAATTTTTGGCATGAACTCCTTAAAGCACAAGCTCAGATATTCTACTCTGCTCTGTACCATTGGCCAATCTAAGTCTAGGTATTAATTTTGATGATGAAGAAGTTTCTTTCAGGTCTTACGGAGTTTTAAAAATTCAGAAGTCAGGCTTATCCCTTTAATTTGTAATATACAGACACATCATTTTACCACTTTCCTCCCTAAGGCACTAAGAAAGCCATTCATATTTATAACACCCAGAACGATTTAAAAAAAAAAAAAAGACATAATCATATGTAGAAAACAAACTATGGTTACTGAAGGGAAAAGAGGTTGAGGGGGGATAAATTAGAAGTTTGGGATTAGCAGATACACAATACTATATAGAAAATAGATAAACAACAAGGACCTACTGTATAGCATAGGGAAGTATATTCAATATCTTGTAATAACCTATAATGGAAAAGGATCTGAAAAAGAATATATATATATGTATGTATAACTGAATCACTTTGCTATACGCCTGAAATAACACAACATTGTAAATCAACTAAACATCAATGAAAAAGAAAAAAAAGAAACACATACAAAAAAACATAGTCATAGTAACCCTAGCTCAGGAAGAAACAATAGAGCACACAGACCATCACGTTACTTGTGCTGTTCCCTTTGAAGATCCGCCAGTTTGTCTGGTCAGAGCTGTAAGCAACACAGAACTCGGTGGTGTAGTAGGACTTCAGGTAGTGTTTGGCACCTTGGGTCTGAATGCCTGTAAATAGGACTTCCCTTTGCATGTCCACCTGCAACATAGCAAAGGTATTAAACAACCATCATTGTCAACAAGTCACACACTGTTTTACGGTCATTGTACAACTAACTTTCTTTAGAACAAAGAACTAACACCCAACAAAATAATAAGATGGCTAGGTGCAATCCATATTTGAGCACGGAGTATAGAGACTTGGGTCCAGACTCAACCGCTGACTAATTGTATGTGAAATTGGGAAGTTAGTTGATCCCTCTGTGCCTTAGTTTTTTCATCTGTAAAATGGGATATTACTAGAACTAACCTCATAGGGTTCATTTTGAGTATGTGAAGTATTTAGAATGGTGCCCAGCACCTAGTAATCACTATTTCGCCAACACCATTGCAAGAGTAACAAGAAGAAATTATTAAATCACCGTCATCTTTATTATTACAACAGCAGTAAGTATTATCAGGTTAATAAGACATACCTGGATCCAAGGTTTAAAGGCAGTTTCCTTTGAAGGTTTTTCTGTGATCCAAGCATTATATGACCCACCATTGTTCAATCTCGCTAATTTGGGTTCCCAATAATCTAAATCGAAAGGAAGAAAAAAATTTATTCTGAATTAAAAAAAAATACAAGTAGCAATTTCTCAAGAGAGTTTCTTCCCAGTGGAAAACCAGATTCCTAGAGGAACTTCTGCTGCAGTTAGGAGACCAGGCAGTTGACACAGGCTTCAGCTACTAAGTCAGTCCCTGATGATGAAATCCTGGTTTCAGGTCTGTTGTTGGTCAGCTGTTAATACCATCTACCCTCTTCTTTGCATACAGGGCATATTTATTTTTTCTCAGTTATATTCATGTGGTTTCTGCTGAGTGTGCCTGCCTAGCAGGAAGATGTGGGAGGGATTTACGGGAGCCTCATGCTCCCTTACAATTGACCTCTTGATCTTGGGACGAGTTTGAGGCAAAGGGAGAAAATTTAGGAGGAGATCCTGACTCACACTGGGTGATCAGCAACGTTTCTTGAGTAGATGAATGGCTGACACAGCAAAGGGCCCTATTAATGGGGACTGCAATACCTGCCTGATAAGACCCTTTGAGTCCTGATAGAATGTTACATGGTTTAGTTCCACTGGCATCTTACATTCTACAAAACAACAGAATAATGAATAATTATTACCTATAATAAAGTAAAAACCCCGTGGCTAGAGATTATACCTCTAATGGGTCAGTAATGAAATATTTTCTAATTTCCTTGTTTTTGTTTTTGCTAAGAACAGTAGCCATTTCTGTAGCTCATAATTCTACAATTTGGCTATTTGGGCTGGGTCTGCTGGGTGGTCTTCTGGTCTAAGGCAGACTTGGTTGATCGTGACTGAAGCTTACTCAATAATCTGCATTCATTAACCTATTCAGCAGAAGTCTGGGATGCCTTGTTTCTTTTCCATGTGACTTCTTATCCTCTGGCCAACTAGCTTGGGCTTGTTCATATGGTACCCAGGGTTCCAATGCACAAATGCTATTCATGCCTCTGGGGGAGTCACATTTGTGACAGTTCCATTGGCCAACCCAGATTCAAGGGGCAGGAAAACAGATTCTGTTGGAGGAAACTGTAACATCACCAGACTAGCACCCCAGACAAAGCTGCCTTACTATGTTGTGGTACAGAAAAGCCAGGAGAGGAGCAATGACTCATACATTCAATAGGCAGAGTTGTCATGTGTGGTTTTGCAGGCTGTATACTGCACAATTGCAGGAGGTGCCTTTCACAGGCTACTTACCCAAAGACTCAGAAGCCTTGATCTGTGAATCAGCTATGAGACCAGTGCTTAGTCCCATTGGCATCTTACATTCTACAAAAAAATAGAACGATGAATAATTTTTTTCCTCTAAAGTACATCTAACAAAGTAAAATCTCCATGGCTATAGATTATACCTCTGGTGGGTCAGTACATATTTTCACCTATCTGCGTGGCACTGACTTAAATATGTCTGATCATAAAATGATAAAGGCACCAGCAAGACCGGTACTTTAATAGAAATTAAAATTAGTGACACTTTAGAGGAAAACAACTGAAATCCTGGAACACAGTTTTTTAAACTGATTTCCGTCTGTTTGTATCTTAAAATAAGTCATTTTACAACATTAAGTACTAGCCCTCATAAGAATATGTTCTCAAAAGTTTACCCAAAAGTTACAGTGTTATTTACACTGTTATTTACACTGATCACAGAAGGGAATACCAGCCACTGAGCTATCTGGATTTTGACACAGGGCTTGGTACTCAACAGGTGCTTAATAAATGCTGACTGGCTGGCTGACTGAATGGGTGGATGGACAGACAGATGGGTAGATGGATACTGTTTCTTGAATACTGAATTGTCAAGTTCAGTGACTATCTCGGTCCTACTTGAATTCCTGGTATCTTTCTCCTTTTCTACTCTAGGTGTGTGGAGAATTTCTTACATGCACTTTCCCATGAACCGCAAATCATTAAGAAAGATGCTTTATGTTGATTCCCCAACTGAGAGGAATGCCTTTGGTTTGAACCATTTGGTTTAAGTTTCCTAGCTGACTGATGTTTTCAGTGTAGTCAGAGCATAAGTGAGAATTAAAGCAATTACTACTGCAGATTATGCCTCTGTCATGTCAGAGTTCTCGGAGTTGAATATTTCCAACCTAAAAGCTGGTAATATTCTAGTAACAGGCACTCTCCTGCTAAAAACATCATGTGGCTCTTGGATGATACCTCTGTCTATGATGTGAAATGGTGTTTTCATCCCTGCTCTCTGGTTTTCTCCAACCTCTGTGTCTAGGAGCCACCAGCCAGGTTTTGATGCCTTCATTTCAAGAGTTTTAAATGAGCCTAAAATAGAGAGTGAAGGAGAAAATTACATACCCAAAGATTAACAGGTTAATATTAGTTGACAGTTATCAAAGAATCCTAAAAATCCCTGCACGGCAAGTGGCTTAGCAATATAATCTAAGAGTTATCCGTTTCTCTTTAAGCAGGACTACAGGTATTCCAAAGAGATCAAAACAAAACAAGGACAACAACATACACACACTTACTAAAAATAAATGGCCCCAGAATTTAAAAAAATCTCTAACACCCCTTACCAGAAAGAAGCTTTCATTTATCTAAATAGAATGTTAGAAGTTAACCCGTATATAATATGGCTTCATAGTTCTAAATATCAAAGCAACCTTGGATGATACATCGCTGGGCCTCAAAAATTTTGTACGTATCCTTTCTCTCCATTTCAATAGTTTTTATTTTTTATATGAGAAAATTAAAATAAAACAACCTTTCCCCATGTTTCAATTTTTCTATACAGTTTGTGTTTTGAATAGAGATGTACAAAAATTGTTTTAGAAAAATCACTGAAAGAATGAGATTTCTAAAACCTCTGATTATCCATTCTAGTATTTAATGTTACCTATGACCAGTTAATACTTAAATTCTGCTGACTATAATTTGTGACCATTTCCTAGATTGTGAGTAAAAGTTCATAGCCAAGGGTCATCCTCCTCAAACACACTAAAAAAGATCCCCCAGCCTTCTAGTCTCTAATGCAGATATTTAGGTGTGAAGCTTTAGATGGGCCCGCCAATCCCACCTTCTCACAGGCTCATGGAAAGGATGACAGATCTGGTAACACTTGGTGACGAGTAAGGAGTGAGTCTGACTAAACCCCTCTGCCCCTGATTTTAATAGAATGGATCTTCATAACTTTATTAATGAATCACTGGCATGTTTCAAACAAACAAGAACCCTCTTTCCCCCTATTCTTAACCAAATCAGGCCCATTTGGACTTCTGTGCCTACATGTGAGGCTGGTTCTCACAGCAGCTTCCCCACCTAAAGGCCTGTCAAGGGATTGACTAGCCTTGACTAGCTTCTCAGACAGCACTGGTGGAAGGTAGGCTGCTTGTTAAAAATGTAGACCCCTGGGCCCCTGCTCAAGTTCTGCCAGATCGAAGTCTCTCCTTAGCATCCGTATTTTAACCAGCTTTGTAGGTTTTTATCATGCCCACTATAGTTAGAGAACCAGTGGCATCTAGCCTTCCCACCCTGACTCACACACCTGCAATACATACCTACACACAACTTATTGGCACATAAAAATCCTTGATGACTGCAGTTTGTTTAAACCTTATCATTAATTTGCACATGAAAAGCTCTAAATACCTTTGTTATTCTTTAGCTTCTCTAATCATTACAAAAAAAAATGATTCCCCCCTTCAAACAGCCTCATGAGTCAGTTTAAGATTCCTGTAGTCAGTTACCCAATGTTATCAGGGTGATAGAATGAGGAGCAGAATTCAAGAATCCTGAAACCCTGGTAAGTTTCTGATCTCCTCCTGACAGAAAGCTTTAGCTGCCTGAGCCTCGTGGGATCCTTCTGTAATCTGTTTAAGACTCAGCCTGCATGACACGTAATGGCTTGGAGGAAGCCCGCATTAAACATAGCAACTCCACAGAACCGAGTTGAGCCACACATTTAGCCTGTGTGATGCTGCATACAGTGTAGACATTAGCTGACTCTTGCATACTCTGCATGCAGTTTAGGAGCATGGCTTTGCCCAGGATCTATGTCAGAACCCATGCTTTGACCTCTTAGGAAGTACATGCACAACGGAGGGAAGGAGGGAAAGTTACAGGTGCTAAGACTGTCTGCTTTCGCCGTTTTTAAAACAGGAACCTCTTTTCATTGTCCAAATCTTTACCAGGCAGAAGGGGCCAGACCCCTAACTGATGCTGTTGAGTGCCATTTTCCAGCAAGGTCTGGCCATGAAAGTGAACCACATGAATGTCTTGGGGGCCGCCTACGTTCAGCAGGTGCAGCCTCACCCACTCTTGCTCGTACATTCTCAGGCCCGGCAAGTTGTTGATCATCCCATTAATGGCTGAAAGGACAGAGAGTTGCAATCAATTGAAAGTCTACCAGGAGAGAGGCTGGTGAGGAAATATGAGGCCTCCCACTCACCACCCATCTTCTTCATTACTCTGCTGTGCTCAGGCCCACCCACACACAGCAAGGGGCCCCTATATGGCATAGTATCAGTGAGAGGCTGAAACAGAGCCTACAGCAGAAATGTGGGTGAGTTTATCTCTCCCCCGATTTACACCTCTGCTCTGTGTTTTATCCATTTTTCTTTACATTTATAGTGTGAATCTTCCTGTGCTATAAAAGGGTAGAGACTCCTATGGGCAGATAAAAGCACTCCAGTCATTAGAGGAAGAGGGTAAGTAAGGGGATATGCAGCATGTGCTCCTAAACTCAGAGATAGTTCCAGGCAAAATTAGGAAGTCTGACTTTATCTTTGCTGTCCCCACCCAGCTTAGAGGTCCATGTTTATTCTCTCATTCATCTGAGCTCCTCTACCCCCTTCCCAGCTTGGACGTCAAGGGTTCTCAGACTTTAACCACTATCCCCTTACTGAAATGTGTCTTTTTAAGCACCTTGATAAACTTGATCACCTTAAATAATAATACAAAATTTGCATAATAAAGCTTAGTGCTACCATGCACTTAACTGAGACTGAAGTTTTGTGGTGGTGGTTGTTTATCCTTCCAAAGTCAAAGGAACTGCTGTGGAATTTCAGGAACCAAGCAAGTGAATTTTTGGAGGGAGAAGAGTTGAGATCATTTTGGCACCCTTAAAATTGTATCAGGTATGAGAGCACCTATCTACATAATCATAACATCAGCCTCACCCCCTCATCTTAATTTCTGTGTAAGAAACAGATCTCCTAGGAGTGAAAGGCATCTTCAGCTGTATTAGGTTAGCATTGCTAAACCATTACATCAGGATACCGAAGTGAAGACTCTCAGTGTAGTAGTAGTAGGTGCTCAGTAAACATTTGATAAATTGAGTTGAGTGATAGTATTCATTCATTTGTTTGCTAATCCAACGTGTATTTACCTAGCGCATACTGCAGAGGCCAGGCACAGCTGGCCTGCTTCAAGTACCCTGGTAAGAACTACACTGGAAGATTACCAAATTATAGAGATTTAGACTACAATACATTTAAAACTCAGACCATACTAGATGCATTTTCCTCTTGCGTTGAGGAATTGGGAAGCAGGGCCTCGAGGGTACTCAGCCGGTGCAGGGCATAGCCAAGAGGGAGGCCCGTGGCCCGTCTGATTCTACAGTCTGTGCTCTCCCACTAGGTTGAGAGGTTTTCAGAGGCTGTGCTTCCTGCTCTGAGACCAGGCACCCTCCCTGGGCTGAAAGCCTAGAGGTGATAGGAGAAGAGAAAGCCCTGCTCGGAGTCCGTGGATCAGCTGTCAATCAACTATTCCAGATAGCTTAATAGAAATTTTAAATTCTATTAATTATTATCTATATTAATTATAATTAGTTATATTAATTAATTATCTATTAATTATTATCTGTGATCAGCAGAGTCCAGAGAGCAGGGTTTTGGAGCAGATTATAAATCACATCATTTGCCTTCCTCTACGCCAAAGTTCTTTGACAGGTGAAGTCGGATTGTATTCCAATCAAGTGAAAAGGGGTAGCCTGAGTGTGTAACAGGGGTGGGAGAGGAAGAACAGACCAGCTTAGCCTCAGTGACTGGCTGGGGAGGCTGCAGCAGTGACTGGATATTGTATATAATGTCTTTTTTTTTTTTTTAAATTCCTTAAGCAATGGCAACTTTCTCTATTCCTGTTATAGTGAATGACCCTTACTCAAAGCACAGGTCCCTCCTGATCAGAAATCTCACAGCAGTCACCACCTCCATTCATCAAACTCCAAAAGCAGAGCTTACTCGTCTTCATTTTTTTTTTCTGATCCCTAAGTCATTCATTGCTGTTCATTAGATTCTAAATTCTGCATTTTTCTAAAACTGTAATTCCATTGCCTATTTATGGACAAAATTCCTGAGTGGATTTCAGAGTAGATGTGCTTTTCCTGTGTTTCCCACCCAAACCATGTCTTGGCACGCTCCTCCCGTTACCTGGTTACCCCATTTCCTACACTATTTTATTCTTGTAGGCTTTGGGTGCCATCTGGGAACTGCTGAGGGCTGTTACAATCATTCTTAGTTTAGAAAGTACAAGATCACTTCGTCTATGTAAGTACTTGATCCTTTAGAGATCAAGAGAGAGCTTTGTTAACGGTTTAGACTGTGAATAGTGCTAGTTCTTTTTCAATTTATGTTCCCAGCGGACACACACTGGCTTTTTAGTTTGTTGGTTTGTTTGGGTTTGTTTGGGTTTTTTTGGCAGCAGCCATTGTGTGCTGTCTTTCAGACTTTGTCTACTCTCCTTCACCTGAGTGTCACCTGCCAGGTTACATCAGCCCTCGGAGACATCCAAGGACCTGGTTTTAGTTAGAGCTCCTGGTTCCACAGATACATCTCCTGTCTAATTTTGTGAAGACTTATGGGCAAGTATCACTGTCGCCCAGTGTGATTTAGTTCAGAGATTAGATCAAAGTCAGAAGAAAATACCATGAAACTCATGGGAGTTTTTCACTTCTGAGGATGCGAGTCTCCAAGACCTTGTGGGCTTCTTTTCATAGTACCAGCTCTTCCTTTCATCAAAGACCATAAAAAGTAGGACAAATTCTCTCATGTCCACAGGCATGTTGCTCTCCTTATGAAGTATTCCTTTTCGACAGATCAGAAGGGGCCCTATCAAGCCTGAATGGATATCTTTTTCCTGGAAGAGAGTAAGAGCATGGTTGAAAGTAGAGGAGGGTATAGCTCAGTGGTAGAGTGCCTGCTTCGCATGCATGAGTTCCTGGGTTCAATCCCCAGTACCTCCATTAAAAAATAACTAACTAAATAAATAAATGAACCTAATTACCTCTTTCTCTAAAAATAATTTAAAAAATTGAAACTTTGATTAAAAAAAAGCAAACTGTGCATATCCTTTCTTCCTCAGGGTTTTCTTTGCTCTTCTGATAACTGATTATATAGAAAAGGAGATCTCCTTAGAGGCTCTGAATTTGAAGATTATAAATGAATAGCTTATTAAGCCTGGATATTTATCATCTAATTCTGTGACATTCATGTAGTCTTCCTCTGATTAATCCTTTATCTCAACATGGTAGTAATAATGATGATGATGATGATACTAGAATAAACACTATTTATTGAGCATCTACTATGTTAAATATTTTGCCTATAGTATCTTATTTAATTCTGACAACAATCCTATATGGTAAAAATAAATTCATTTGTTGAACAAATATTACTAAGTGCCTAATATGTGCTGTATCTTGTTATCTCATTTTTAACTTTGGAAACTGAGGCTGAGAGAAGTCAAGTAACTTCCTTAGGGCCACACAGTAAGTAACAGGATAGGAATTAAATCTAAGTCTATGCTCTTTCTACCATGCCCAAAATGAGAGAGTCTGGACTTTGTAGTTCTTCTGCAGAAGAAAGTTAATACTTATTCAAGGAAATTACAAATAAACATCTTCCCCTGTAAAAGTAGTCACTCCAACTGGGGCCAGCCATTTAAGTAATCCTCACTCCTCCCCAGTGAGCAAATGCTACTCACTGACAAATGAAATCTACATGATTCAGATTATGATTGCTGTCGACTGTTGACAATGATCTTTATCCATTTTTCATGGAAAGCAAGGCAGATATTTAATAAGAAATCAGCTTGACCCTTCCATTTGGTGGACCCAGGTTATAAGGTTAGGGGCATGATAAAATCTTTCAATGGCTACACTTACTGGGTTCACTGCTGAGTAGTAGGCCCAAGCCCGACAGGCCGAGCCAGGATTTTCTGGCCCTGACCGCTCAGTGGCATGCCATACGTAGGTATAACTGCTGTTTGGCTGAATAGCGTTGTCTTCCTTAAACCATTCAGGAGAGTCATCTTCATAAGTCTTTCCCTCTGATGATTTTTCATAGGAAAGCCCATGGGCATGAAGAGAATATGGTCTGGAAGCTAAATTTTTAAAACGAACCTAGAGGAAAGAGTGATTTACAGATGTATTTAAGCTCAGCAAAACCCAGATCCCAAAATGTCAGCATTGTGGGCCAAGGTGGATGGCTATTAAATTGAACCGAAGATGTATTGAAGGCTTACAATTGCAAACTGACTTATGTATATTATTTCATCTAATTTTTACAACCATCCTGTGAGATAGGGCCCTACTAGTTTACCCCAGAAACACCAAAATGGGTTTGTTTTTAGGCTCAAAGCAGAAGTACTGACATTACCTACAAATTGAAATGAAATGATAGGTGCTACAGATTTGAAAAATGAATGAGGCTTGGTTCTTACAATACGCTTACAACCTACTGGTGCAGAGAGATATGCACTTGTGAATTTCTGTTAAAAATCTGGAGACAAAAGGCACTGTAAACGAGGTATGAATGGGGTTAGGTGGGAATGCCTGGGAAGAGCATTTTGGTTGAATGCTGAGGAGAGGTTGAGGGAATTAAACAAAGTTTCTTAGGAGAAAGAGTTGGCCCTTATAGAATGAATAGGAGCTCAGCAGAGGGAGAAATAAAATTATAAGATCACTTTTTTTTCTTGATGAGTGTCAAATTACTTAACAAGCAGTCTTGAAAAGAAATGTAGCTGCTTGTTAATTTTGGAAAATAAATAAATCACCTATAGCTCTCTTGCCACATTCACCTCTAAAACCCTCTGGTGCTTATGGAAACCCCTCAGATGGTCTTAGCAAAAATCAAAAGATGACTTACTTGGATAACATCATCCACTTCAGCTCTAATGATAGGGCCAAGAATGCCAAGATGCTCTTCATACTCCCCGCGAGGATCAAGTTGGGTAAAAGTGCTATCAAGGTACTTTCGGAAAACTACTTTCTTGTATATGGTGTCCTTTGGAACGTCATCGTCTTCACTGAAATGGTAATGATAGCATTCACTTAAAAGAACAAATTAAAGACCCTTCAAAGAATTTAGGAAATTATCTCTTGTTTTGAACATTATATCTAGCATAGAGATAATATTTAGTCAATATTTGATGAACAAATGAATTATAAATGGCTAAAAACAAAAAGCCAGTAAATATTCTCTGATCCCTGCAAAGCTAGCCGAATGCTTTGTTACCGCCTACCCTATTCTTGAGTTCTAGCCACGCAGGTCTCCAGCTTCAGGGCTTCCTTCTTCCACGGGGCCTTGACCATGCTGTTCTGTCTGTCTACAATGCTCTCCCCTCTCCACCTCCTGCCTAGGTCACGCCTATTCATCTTTAGATCTCAGTTCAAATGCTGCTTCTCCAGAGTCAGATTCCCCAGTTCTCGTATCACCATGTGTCTGCCTTTCCTTCTTGGTCTTTACCATGGTTATTTTTCACACTTATTTATGTGAGCACTTGGTTCATATCTACCTGGCCAACTAGACATAAGTTCCATTAGGGCAGGCATCAGGTGTGTTTATTTTCTCTTTTATAGTATCAGCACTTAGCACAATGCCTAAGAGAGAATAAGCACTCATTAAAGAGTTGTTTTAATGAGTGATTCTTTAAACCAATTTAAAACAAAAGTTTAAATCAAGATAAATCATTATCTACTGAATGCCTCAGTTGAGGGTATACACTTGGTTTTTGTTTCTAAGCTAGTTTATATCCTATTACTGGAATCTCATGGAATTTGAATTAAACTTCACCAAGATGCTCTATACTTTACAATGATCAGTAAACAATTTAAAAATGTTTTTGGTAAACAAGTTAATTGCAAAAGGATATTTCTATATCACAAATTTGGAATTGAAGCCAACTTCAATGAAATCATATTGATTCGCAAGGCTATGGGTACGTTCAGCTCTGCACTGGGGCAAAAAGAAGGTGTAGGAACATGTGTGGTGAGAAAAGAAGAGAGATGAGGGGAGCTAATTTAACTACAAAATATCATAGACTTCTTAACAGTGATTGCTCTTACATTGTCCAGATGTCACTTAAAGTAGAGAAGCTTATCTTGGAATTGACAAAGGAAATAGGATAGGCCAAGTTGCAATAGGGGAACTATACTTGCTTAAATTATACTTAGTATAACTCACCCAGAATTATCTCCTTGGACTGTTGTAGTTACATTTTTTTAGCAGTAGTGGAAAAATGAGAATATAAAAGGAGAGAATTGGCCAAACCTGTGTGCAAATTTTGAATAATCCCAGGACAGTTCTTCAGCAGCAATGTAATAATGTTTTCTGTTCCCATTGTTGCTGCGAAGGTACCATGCTGCAATGTTGTCAGGATTTCTGGAGGAGTTAATGTTGATCCTCAGATCAGTATGGTAAGGGTCATCATAGGCCACGTAATAATCTTCAACATAGTCTTCTTCACTGTTCTCTTCCTTCTGCCTTGGAATAATCTCAATGTAATCTCCATCATCTCTACTGAGCCCTACTACAACTGGTGGATTAAATTCCCTTGGTATAAAAGTGCTATTTAGTGTAGAATGTGGTGGAGAAGATGGCATCTGACCAAGATCTGGATAAGGGAAAATCTGATCAAATTCTAGTGGAGGCAGTGACTGACTAGATTCAGAAGTATAGGATGTCTGATCAAGGTCTAGAGGAGGTGATGTCTGCCTGAGATCAGGAGAAAGGGGTGTCTGACTGATGTCTGATAAGAGAGTTGCCTGGCTGAGGTCTGAGGAAAGGGGCAGCTGACCCAGGTCTGGGGAAAGGGTTGTCTGGATGAGGTCTGGAGAGAGAATCTCCTGGATGAGATCTGGAGAGAGAGTCTCCTGGCTGAGATCTGGAGAGAGAGTCTCCTGGATGAGGTCTGGAGAGAGAGTCTCCTGGATGAGGTCTGGAGAGAGAGTCTCCTGGATGAGGTCTGGAGAGAGAGTCTCCTGGATGAGGTCTGGAGAGAGAGTCTCCTGGATGAGGTCTGGAGAGAGAGTCCCCTGGATGAGGTCTGTGGAAAGGGTTGTCTGGCTGAGGTCTGAAGAGAGGGATGGTTGACTGAGTTCTGGAGAATTGACTGTCTGCCAGACTTCAAGTTTCAAGGAGGGGAGCATTTGATTAACATTAGTCGGGAAGGCCTCGTTTTTTAGGTCATAGTTGGGTACCTGGCTGGGCTCTGGAGGAAAAGATCTGTGACTGGGGACAGTAGAGGAGTGCGTTGGATCAGAGTCTTGAATAGGGAATGTTTCATAGCGTTCCTCTGGGGGCACTGTCTGATAAAGATCCAGAGGGGAGCTTGTGTGACCGGTGTCATTTGTGGGGTTCTGAATATGGTCAGGAAGTGAGGCTATCAGACTAAGATTCATAGAGGGGAATGTCTGATTGAGGTCTGTTGGAAGAGATGTTTCATTGGACTTATGGAGTAACAATGAATGACTGAGTCTCCTGTCTGAAAATGGGGTGTTGGACTGTCCACTTAGAGGGCGAAAACTCCTTGGAGATAGAGGAACATGGTGTGCAGATTTCTCTTCCTTTTTCTTTTTTCGTGTCCTAATTAAAAAAGGGCCTTTCTTCAATCTACTATTTCCTTCATCTTGTCTTTCTTGTAGAGGCTTATGTCTAGTTACAGAAAACTTTGGGTGATCACTCTGCTTTCCATGCTTCTTTGTAAAAGGGATGTTTTCTGCCTGAGTCCTTGAGGCATTCTGGGTGCTGTTTGGCAGCTTTTCAATGGCTGTGTCTTTATCAGCATCTTGGATTATTTCATAACTACCTTTCTCAGAAACCAAATGCCATTTCCCATTCAAAATCTTAGACGGATCCTTTTGTTGTAAGAGTAACAGATCACTGGGAAGGTTCTCCCAGGATCCCATTCTGGAGGAAGGAATGTTGTCCTGGCTTAAATGTCTTCCAGTTTTATGCGCTGGGAATTCCATCTGGGAGGACCTGTGCTTTGCTGCTTGGTCTCTTCCTGCCTTGAATCTTTTATGTTTAGCATATTCTTGACTTTTTAATCCTTTTGTACCAAATGGAAGCAGGCTTATCCCTGTGATATCTGACTGTAGAGGATCTTCCACAGGGTCTTCAGAATAAGGGCTGGAATGCTCTGCTGTGGGAGAGTTGAGAACTGAGGTCTTGTCTAAGCCAGCGTGTCCTAGGTGAGGACCAGCTGTTGTGCCTTCTGGGTGAGGAAGCGTTTTCTGAGGTTCTGCAAAGTTATTGACAATAAGCCTGCTGATGTTGCCTGGGGAAGAAGAATTTGAACCAACAGCTGTATTGGTACTTGGAGGAATGAATTCAGAGTTGTTCTCCAGAGCTAGGGCAGTAAGATTCAACTCTTCTTCTTCCTGATTCAGTGATGAATTTCTGAATGACCTAATTCCTAATGATGAAGCCAGTGTGTTCTGGTAATCAGCATCATCCTCTTCATCTTTGTTTTCTAAAGAATCATGCATTTTCCTTGTAGTCATGTCTGTAGATGCTAAATATTCGTAAGTGATCTCATATGAATCCTCCTCATTCCGGATACACTTAACGTCCCTGAATCTCAGCCGTAGCTTTTTGCTTCTTCGATTGAAATTCATGGTAGTTAACATCCAAGTTCCTACAAAAAAGAGACAGAGAACGAGAGCTCTAAGTACAGAAAAAGATATAAAAATCCAGCAGTCCATTGTGGCAGGTAATTTCCAGTGAACTTTCATCAGGGATACTGTGGTCTGTGGACCACCAATGATCTGTGAACTGTTGGTTACTGCTCCACAGTGACATAAGGAAAGAGTAAAGTACGTAGGAAATTTTTTAGCGATTTGACATTTCTATGACATCTAAGCATGTGATCAGTGTACTCATCATTTAACAGAATATAGACCAAAAGTATTGGTCAGTGGAGATTAGAGAGAAAAAACTTTCAGCACAGACAGATTGAGAGTCACTATTTTGGAATATATTTAAGCAAGGATGTATCAAGAATGAAATGGACTTTGAATATCATAAACGTCTTGTGAGCTGCACATTTTGTCAGACAGCTGGAGCTAGGGGGAGGGTGATGATGTTTATCCAGACAAATAAGAGACACTTAGATATTTCTAAGTAATAAATAATTCAGGGCATTTTTGAGTCTCTTTGAAGTAGTATGATTTGCTGGCACACTGAAGATTTCCTGGGAAGTCTTCAATAGTTACCACATGTTAATTTTCTACTGAGTCCTAGGCACTTGGCATATATTACAATGAATGGTCAAAGCATCTCTGTAAGGTGTTGTTATTCTATTTTTCAGATGAATAAACTGAGGCTCAGTGAGGTTGAATAACTTGTCTAAGGTTACACAGATATCGAGGGGCAGAGCAGGATGTGAACGCAGGTCTGATGAACTCCAAAGCCCACATGTTTTCCATGACACTGGTGTCTCTGAGGCCAGTCTCTAAGGCACTATATCAGATGATCACTAACCCTAGGATGGGATGGCCATCTTAAAAAACTGAAAAAGGCATTCTGATAAAAGAAACGCTCTTCAGTGGCTGAAGACCCATTCTTTCTCCTCAAAGTCATGCCTTCTTTCTACTGTTGTGTCTTTACTTCTCACTTAGCCCAAAGAAGGATAAATGGAACCCACATTAAAGGACTACACCCCATTAAGTAATTAATTCCCCAAATAAAAATCATGAGAAGTATTGAGAGGAAAGCCTGCAAGGGATCAGAGAGAGAAACCCAGGAGCTGTGGCAGTCTGGAGAGCCGCACATGGCATAGACCAGAGAGTCCCCTCTCAGTGTCCAAGCTCTTACCAACATTATCCATTGGGACGGTCACAGATTCCCCACGCATGGGGAAAAGGGTCAAGGTGTCCTCATGCCTCTTTCCATAGATGAATGAGTGCCCGGTGAAGTGAATGGTCAAAATATCATTCTGGGTTCCCACACTGCAGAAGTGCCACTGGACAGTGTCATCAAAGCAGAATCCTAGTGTAGGTATGCTATCAGGCACATAGCCATTGATAGCTGAAAGAGTAACATCTGTTAAAACATCAGGCCTAGGCCAACGGAAGGCAATGTTGACAAGACAAATGTCCCAGTGTTAATTGGGTTGTATCAAAGCAGCTTTTCTGAGATAAGCTTTCCCAAATCTAACATGTGACTGGAAGATCAAACTCAGACTTTTCAAATGAGAGCTCATTCTCCTAAGTTAGCCAAGGGAGAAACATCAGGATAGAGATAAAGTCTTTCATTCATATTGATTTAATTATTCATTTGTTAAATGTATCTCAAATATTTTGTACTCCAGGTTCTGCTTTTAAAGATATTCTGAAGATCAACTTAGAATATTATCTAGAGTAATTTTACCTGGAGGAAAAGCGTAATATAAGAAATTCATCTTCTCAACTCAGGAGTTACTGAGTAAGACATAATGTCCCTAAAAATGAGGCCTATTTAACACATATGACAATTTTTATTGCTCCACCTTAGCATTTATATAATCTATCATTGGCATTCAAGTATCAAGTTTAGACATTTTCCTTCTCTTTCCAAGGGATACAGCGTTAGGCAGTCTCATTATTTATTTACACATTAAGCATGGTCATAAAATCACACATAACATTTCTGTGAGGCAGAGTCCACATCTGTCTGGTTTACTCCACTAGCCCTAGTCCTAGGATGATGCCTGGTACCAGTGAGGACTTAAATATTTATCGAATAACTGACGTAATGTGTTTTTAGTTCATACCTCCTTCAGGAAGCTTTTCTAAATGGTTGATAGCTGTGCTGTCTAGCATGGAAGCCACTAGTTCCAAGTGGCTATTGAGCACTTGAAATATGGGTAATCTGAATTGAGACATGCTATGAGTATAAAATACACACTGGACTTCAAAGACTTATTAAGAACTAAGACAAAACTCAATGATTTTTAATATTTATTATATTTTGAAATGATAATATTTATGATATATTGTATTAAATAAAACATTAAAATAAATTTCATCTCTTTTTAATTTTTAATATGTCTACTAGAACATTTAAAATTATATTTTTGGCTCACGTAATTTCTGACAGACAGCACTGGTCTAGAACTATGACATATTCACTGCCAAAATGAAATTAAGCCAAGAAAGCTGAGACTAACTCCCTGTTTGAAACCATTTTCTGCCAAGTCTGATAATCCCCACTTGTCAGTCATCTGAAGCTCTATGAACAGACTGTGGAGAAATCATCCTCATATCTGTGGTTACTTATCAGAGAAGGTGATCATGGTGACTCTCAACTCTGAGGAAGGCCCCCGACCATCGTGGAGAAGTTGGCTTCCTGCTGGCTCGGTGAAATCTCTCCCAGACTTCCCACAGCAGTGGCTTTGGGTACTGACTTTAAAACTGCAACAAATGCCTGGACTTTGGCTCAGGACATTCCTTCTTTTCTGAACTTCTTACCGCTCACATCACACCTCTTTGTGGACTGACTTTCCAAGGCTCTTGGCTCCCGAGTTGCGTTTTGCATTAGTTTGATTTGACAGTCTAGCTTTGGATTACTTACCTTGTTTCTGCCCTGGTCATAAAGAATATTCACGCTGCACCCAGTCTAAAATCCCCAGATACCTCTGACCAAGGCCTATATAGCCTCTTCCCTCACCAGCCCCCACCCTACCCCGTTCTTCCCTGCTCAGAGTAGGTGCATATGTGTGCATACACACATATTTGAAATAGGAGACCAAGAAGACATCTAAGGATAACAAACTTTTGACCTCTTGCTGTGAAAAAAGTTTGCTATAACATCACCCAGTAATTTCATCACCAAATCGTTACACTGAAAGTGAAGATAAGAAGTAAGTGGATTCTAATTCACATCTCTGCCTCTAGGCACAGTCACACTTCAACCACAGGAGTGAAAAACTGATGGGCAGAAACAGTCCTCCAACTTACTGCTCATGATGTTTGACTCATAAAACTTGGGGTCATCGCGGATCACCCCCTCGGGATTTTCACAAAATTTGTAGATGTTGTCCTCGATGTACCAGCTCTTGTTTTCATCAAACACAGCAAACACAGCCTGCTGCTCAATGTCTGCTGCCCTCTGGTGGGTAAAAGTGCTGTGGTCAGTGAGTAATGTCTTAGCCGATTACATACAACACTTGAGTTCCCAGAAACCAAAGGGGCACAGCCCTTGGGGCCAACGAAGCCAAAAAATTCAGGCATCTCTAAGTGCGTATCGTGTACGGAGCCCTTGTTAGAGCCAAAGGTAGCATATAAAAGCAAACAGGGCAGATCAGAAAATTCAGACTAAAATATCCTAACAGAAAAATTCCATTTCAACATGGCAACTGTTATCCTGCTTATCTCTATGAATGAAGACCTTTCAACCTGAATGCTTGGATGTGCTCCAAATAGTTGCAAAGGATAAAAAAGAAGAGTTCAGTAGGAAAGTTTTATACCTCTCCCTACCTGCTTCCTTTCCTAGCTCAATAAATGAGGGTCTTCCAAATGTATAGCTCTGATTTTTCTAGACATATATTTTGTATGCCTTCAGATGAGACTGTTTCGATTATAGCTAAGACTGATTGGGAATTCTAAGTTAATAATGTGAGACTTTTATTCTTCAATGGAGATAAAGTCAGAAGATCCATATCTTTGTTCACATTCTTCTGTATAATTTAGTCTCACTAGAGGTAGACCATTGTCCGAGTTCAACTTCACAAGAAGCTATGACCCTAAGTGTATCTCTCCTCCCCCTATTGCAGGTCTCCACAAATAACCTGTAATAATAAGGATTAGTCCAGAGCTTTACGCTTTTACCCAGTGGTATCTCATTGAGCCCCAGAACAATCCTATACATTTTTAGGAGGGGATAATATCCATTTGATGAAAGGAAGAAATTAAGAGAAGCTAAGTGATTTGCTCATCACATAGCCGGTACCAACAGATCTTCAATTTGAAAAAAACAAACAAAAATACAGTATCACACTGTAGACTTGCCTTATCCAGTGAAGTTGTAGGAAAATAGACAAGACAAAAAAGTAACCAAAGGAATAAACATTGTTACATTCCTGTTAAAAAGGACTACTTAATATTTTCTGTTCTCTAGAAGCAAAAGCCCCATTATTTAACAAGGAGAAACTAATCTTTTCCAGTCAGAAGAAATTCCTGGAATTTCTCAAAGGTTACTTCAAGGACAAAGTACCTGTATGCCTCGCTTATCCAAGGATCTGCTCTTACAAATTAGAAGTAGCCCTATCAGCCCGGAGGCAATGTCCCGTGTGATGTCCACATTACTGTAGTATGGTCTTGTTAAGCACTGAGCATCGTTTTCTGTGGGTTCATCAGACTCTAGGATGTTCCACTTGTAAGTGTAGGTTTCCCCTGGTTGAACTGCTCTGATCATGGTGTTACTGCCTGAAAGAAAAATATAGTCAAATTATTTTCATTTTCAAAATTATTTCATGAAAATAAATAAATAAATAATGAATGAATTAATGAATTAATGAAAAATAATTGAGCTCTCGTTAGTATCAATTAATATTGGGAAAGGAATATTCTTTTTATATTAAGCTCCACTTGATAGAACTCTGGGTAGCATGTAGCTATTAGATGTTTCTCCACTAGAGGTCGCTATGGGACAAACAAAGGACACCATATTTTGTAATCAGTAGGGTAAACAAAATCCTTCTGAAGTTATTAGCAGTGTTTGGTTGTGACTTTGAGGATGCCCCTCCATGCATACTACCTGACTGTACAAGTTATCCTACTGGGCAAGGAGGATAACAGAAAATTCTGGCAGCCTCTCTGAGGTCAATAGTTTCATTCATTAGAAGTGAAAGGTCCAAACCTGAGGTGGAGGAAGAGTTGATTTCATCTTCATAAGGAGAGAAGGTCACTCCATGAGGATAAATGCTGTAGGTGCGGCTGGCCATATTTTTGAACACGATCTACAAAATTAACTCAAATTCATTATTTCATGATTTAAGGTCAATCATGAGAATAGAGGATGCTAGCTTTGTATATTCACTTGTTGGATGGTGTGTGGGTATGTGTGTTAGTGTGAAATGCAAATTAATTTTGTTTATCTGAGAGGCAACCTCTCCCCTCTCCTCATCACCTGACAGATGCATTTGAGATAGTTTCACTCACACAGTAAGGTGAGAAATGGAAAGAGATGTCTGATCTTAGAAGTGACATTTTCCTCATAGTGTAACACCCTCTCCAAGTTGGTCCTCATCCCTCTTCCCCTCCCCTTTCAGCTAGGACCACAGCTGCCTTTGATTCTGCTGCTTCTCTTCTCTAAACCATGATCCCCTTCTCCAGCCTGCCAGATGTTCCAGAACCTCTGTCCTTGAAGCCATCTTCTTGATGGGGCATGACAAAAAAATAGACAGATCCTGAATTTCCAATGAGCTATATTTACACTTGCTAAGAGTACCTAAAAGGGATCAGAAATGAGGAAAGGAAAAGAGAAACAGAGACATGCTGCTTTCTGTCCTTTTGTTATTCTTTAAGTGAGCAGAAATGGCCTTGTCTGCAGCCATTCTCTTAGTTCATTTCTATGAAGAGGTGAAGGGAGGAGTTTATTCACATAGGAGTCCTAGTTGGGCTCCTTAAGCTTCAAAAGAGACCCTTAATCTTATCTTCTACTTGTTTGCTTGCCAAAGCATTTGAATCATCCTTAATCTGAAGCTTATCTGCTTTCTAGTATCTTGCCAAAGATTGCGCCTTTCAATTCTCTGCTGTCTAGTTCTTGTCAAAAGATAATGTGATGACGTGATGCAACATTTAAGGAAAACTGAAGAAGGTTCAGTGCTCTTGATGTCAAAAGGTAAATCAAAATTTACCTCCATCAGAGATCAGTCATCAGAGAACTACATATCTAGACTACACTGATGATGATTTCTTTCATTCAATTGGGTTATGCTCTCAGCTATAGTAAGAAACATTATCTTAAAAAGCTTTACAAACTTTTAAATGTATTGTACCAGTCGTAGGGATTTTAATCAAGGATCCCACCTATTACATCACACAGCATCCTCTTTGTAAGGATCCATGGGAGAAATTCCTTTTCAGTCTTAGTGTCAGGGGAAATTGTGCTTCTTTTATGACGACTGTGAATTTTGCCCTGACTTATTTCCATTTTTTACCTTGGCTGCTAGAAAGCTTAGGACAAGATTTGCAGACAACATTATAGGAGCATATGGGATGTGTTTCATTATATTTATCCTTGACTTTATTTTCTTTGTCTCCATATTATCCTTCACCCCAGTTACATCAACTCTTTGTTTTATTCCTTTATGATTTGATAAACTGTCTCAGATTCTTTGTATTATGAGACAGGCTATAATAACTGCAAATACTAAATAAAGACGAAAAGCTGCATTTGAATTAAAAATTATGTGGACACATTAAAAAGTAAATAAATAACCAGTACTTTTAACCTGTTAGTCACTGTTTAATTTCTTCCATGGTTCTGTATTTCTGTTACTTACTTTAAGTGTGTCTCTGACCTGGGCTCTGATAACAGGGCCCAAGAGCCCATCTTCTTTGATATTGGGATTCTCGATGCGTTTGGTGAAGGACTCATCTTGGTACTGTTTGTAGACAACCTTCTTATAATGTTTTCCAATTTGGTTTGAGAAATTATCCAAATGCAGAGACCTATATTTTCTTAAAGTGAAATGGAATTTTTAAAATTAAATTATCTTCTCAAGTAGAGACCCCAAATAGGATGGGGAAACTCTTGTGCTTAGAAGTTCTGCTCTTGAAATAGCTAAAATGCTAAATTTTCTTTTTAAAAAACTTCATGTGGTTTGCAAAGTCCTGATATTTTCTCTCTGGCTGGAAAACTGGAAACCTCTGATCTGTCTCCTCCACCACTGATAAAATCATAATTATGGTTAGAAGTAGCTACTTAGATCTTCCTGTTACTCTGGTTGCTAGAGTAGACATTAACTATCTCTGGGGAAAGGTCTACCTGGATGAAAGGATAAGATACACTACAAATTTTTCTTAAGTCTTTCTGTTTTTTAAAAAAGTGCCTTTATTGTGGTATGGTTTCTGTATAGTAAACTATACATATTTCAGATGTACAATTTTGATATATGTATGCAGCAGTGAAACCACTACCACAATCAAGATATCTAACATCTCCATCACTCCCTAAGAGGTGCAACTTTCGAATTCCCAATTTATCCCTTCTCACCCTCTTTACCCCCTTGTAACCATAAGTTTGTTCTCTATGTCTGTGAGTCTGTTTCTGTTTTGTAGATAAGTTCATCTGTGTCCTTTTTTCTAGATTTCACATGTAAGCAGTATCATACGGCATTTTTCTTTCTCTTTCTGGCTTATTAGAATATTAAGTCTTTCTTATTGCTTAATTTATGGTATCTATTGGCTTCCCAGGTATTTCTCAATCTCTAAAAGCACTTTCGTATTCCAGGAAGCTTTTACTGTCTTTATTAGACATAGTTCTGTGCTGTTGCACTATCCTTTCTACTATCTGCCCAATTCTGATGCCAATTGTAAACCAACTGCCATCACCAATTTTCTGTAGCTACTGCACTAAATGACTTAGGGGCAGAAACATGAAGGCAACCACTTTCCCCTTTGGTCCTTTTTATTGCCTTCATTTACAAAAGCAGAAGCTCCATGATAGAGTTTATGCATTTTTTTATACAATGAAAAGCACTGACTATTGCTATAGAGTCCTGGATTCTTATCTCAACATTAACTTCACTAACCCTCCCTGCATTTTCTTAATATTCACTTGTGCTAATTTCATGTATATCATGCCAGAGCACCTTTATGCAAATATGACTTGCACATATAAATAATATTATCCTCTCACTCCTTTAGCAAAAGGCAGATATGTATATATTTTGTGCTACACCTTGACATTTTTTGGCATTTTTCCAGCTTTGTTGTGGTATAATCAACAAATTTATGTATTTGAGGTGTACAACATAATGATTTTTATATATATATATATGTGATTACCACAATCAAGCTAATTACCATTTCCATCACATTATCTGGTACTATTTTTTTTTAATTTTGTGGTGAAAATACTTAAGATCTGTTATCTTAACAAATTTCAAGTATACAATACAATGTTATTAACTATAGTAATATACCACACTGTGTATCAGGTATCCAGATCAATATCTCCCTATTCTTCTCACCTGCCAGCCCCTGGAAACCACCATTATGCTCTCTGCTTCAATGAGTTCAACTTGTTTAGATTCCACATATAAGTGAGCTCATGTGGTGTTTATCATTCTGTGTCTGGAATATTTCACTTAGCCTGATGCCCTGAAGGTTCATCCATGTTGTTGCCAATGGCAGGATTTCCTTCTTTTTTGAGGCTGAATAATATTCCATTGTATATATACATTCCTTAAATACCTAACTTGTTGAGAGTTTTTAATCTTGAAAGGATGTGGAATTTTGTCAAATGCCTTTTTTCTTTATTAAACTTCTTATTTTGTTCATGCATTGTTTTCCTGATTTCATATAGTTGTCTATCTACATTATCTTGTACCTCACTGAGCTTCTTTAAGATGATCATTTTAAATTCTTTGTCAGGCAGTTTGTAGATCTCTATTTCTTTTTCATTGGTTACTGGAGCTTTATTAGCTCCCTTTGGTGATGTCGTATTGTCTGATTCTTTGTGATTTATGTAGCCTTATGTTGGTGTCTATGCATTTGAAGGAGCAAACTACCCTCTTCCTGTCTTTATGGACAGATTTTGGCAGGTAAAGACCTTCTTCTGACAGGTTTTCAGGTTGATAGAATTGCCTCTAGGATCACAGTTGCATGAGCTTGGAACCAGATCATAAGGGCTGCTGCTGAGCCTGCAGCAGCATCTGTGGTTGGCAGGCCTTTTGCCAGGGGCTCAGATGGGCACAGACCCTGGCTGGATCCCTGGGAAGATGGAATTGCCTTCAAGACCTTGCTCAGTCCCAGAGCTGGCACTGGGATAACGGTACGCTCCAAGGTTCACAGTTGGATTTGCAAATGGTAAGCCTGTTAGAGGTGTGTAGATGGATGTCACTCCCATCTGAGCCTTTGGAGGGCTCCCCCTGGGTCACTGGCTGGGTCCCTTAGTTGGCAGGACTGCTTCTGAACTGCAGTTTGGAGGGCTGGAGCTAGATGACAGGGCCACTTCAAAATCTGTAGTAGGACCAAGGCTTGCAGGCCAGCCTCCAGGGGCATGAATGGGTGTGACTGTCAGCAGGCCCCTGAGCAGGCAGGACTACTCTTGGACCATGGCTGGGATGGGGCTGGATCTAGTTATGGGGCTGCTTTAAGGTCCATAGTCAGACTGAGGTTTGCAGGTCAGCCTCCAGGGTCATGGACAGGTGGGATTCATCTTGGATCCCTTGTCAAGTGGTGCTAGTGGCAGGACCAAGGTTAAGCGGGGCTGTAGCTGAGCCTATAAGAGGATGAGACTATTTCCAGGTTTGTAGCTGGGATCACAGTCAGTGTACCTTCCATTTGAGCATGCGTTTGCTTTTTCAAAACAGCCTTCCTTGGTTGCGGCTTTCACTGGGATTTTGCAAGTTCCCACTTTGATCTCAAAGCTTTCACAAAGGCACTTGTGTTTGTGATTGTGTAATTTGGCTGCCAAATTATTTTCGCTGTGAGGAGATACAAATGGGGGGCCTGCTATTCTATCATCTTGCTCCCTTGACTCTCTAACTTTAAAATATTTCTTGGAGAACTTTTTATGTTAGTACGTAGAGAGTGTTTGCATACTTTTAAAAACAGTTGCATAGTATTCCATTATATGGATGTACCATGATTTATGAAACTAATTTCCTATTGACAGATATTTTGGGTAGCTTCCAATCTTTTGCTACTACTAACAGTGCAGCAGTGAACATTCTATACATACATCACTTCACCTGTAAACTAGTATATTTATATAGTAAATTCCCAGAGTGAGATTGCTCAGTCGAAAGATATATATATATGCATTTGTAATTTTAACACATATTGCCAAATGATCTTCTAAAGTGGCTTTTCCAGTTTACTCTTTCACCAGCAATATATGATAGAGCTTGTTTCCCACAGCCTTGCCAATAGATTATGTCATCTGAACTTGTGAGTCTGACAGGTGAAAAACAGTATTTCAGAGAAACTTAATTTGTATATTTCTCTAACTGGGAGTAAACTTGAGTATTTTTTCAAGTGTTTAAGAGCTATTGGAATTTCCAAATTTCTTAATCTCACCGACACATTTTCTAATCTACAAAATACATAAGAGCTGTTTCTAACTTGTGGACTTAAAACAAAGCTATTAGAAAGGGTTTAACACAGTGCTTGGCAATAGCAAGCAATCAACAAATGGTAGCTGCTATTATTAGTATTATTATTGTTACTACTACTACTACTACTGTTATTATACTAAGCTCTCTTGGTGAGTTTGGAGTAATTCCAGACTGATTTGAAAAAGAAGACCTGGGAGATTCCTCAAAAAACTAAAAATAGACTTAGCATATAATCCGGCAATGCCACTCCTGGGCATATATCTGGAGGGAACTCTAATTCAAAAAGATACATGCACCCCAATGTTCATAGCCCTGCTATATACAATAGCCAAGACATGGAAGCAGCCTAAATGCCCATTGACAATTGGATAAAAAAGTTGTGGTATATTTATATGATGGAATATTACTCAGCCATAAAAAAGAATAAAATAATGCCATTTGCAGCAACATGGATGGACCTAGAGATCATCATTCTAAGTGAAGTAAGCCAGAAAGAGAAAGAAAAATACCATATAATATCACTCATATGTGGAATCTAAAAAAAAAGAAAAAAAAAAGGACACTAATGAACTCATCTACAAAACAGAAACAGACTCACAGACACAGTAAACAATCTTATGATTACTGGGGGAAAGGGGAGGAAGGGATAAATTTGCAAATGTTAGCCACTATATATAAAAACAGATTAAAAAAAACAAGTTTCTTCCATATAGTACAGGGAACTATATTCAATACCATGTAATAACCTATAATGAGTGACACAACATTGTAAAATGACTATAACTCAATTAAAAAAGTTAAAAATAAATAAATAAATAAATAAATTAGGAAAGAAAACCTATAATGAAAAAGAATATGAAAGCAAATATATGTATGTATGTGCATGACTGGGACATTGTGCTATACACCAGAAATTGACATATTGTAACTGTACTTCGTTAAAAAAAAAAAAGGAAGACCCAAATGGAATCCAATAAATGTATTATCTTGAAAGCTGTCAATTCATGACATCTCCCCCCACGTATCTAGGACCCTATGGGACATGTCTTGAGCCTTTGCACATTGGTAAGAACCCCCAAAACTCACTTGTCCATGTTTGCTGGTATTATAGGTGCATAGTCCCAAATGACTTCCTCTGCAGCAATGAAGTATTCCCACCTCTTAATGTGCCGCCTCTGGTCTCGGGTTAGTTTCTTAGGATTCCTGGTTTTCTTTGCACAGTTTTTAATGTCTATGTAAGCCTGCATCCCAGCTGAGTTAGGACATAAAGACAACGAAAGAATTTGAGAGAAGAAATTAAGGCTCATCAAAATGCATACCTTTTAAATAAATTTGTGGAAGGTTTAAATAATAGCAGTGAAAGTAATGCATAGGCAACTGGAACATTTTGGTTTGGAGCTCTTTTAGTACAGTAGAGAAGGACAAGAATAAAAAGCAAAAGAAAGAGAGGGTAGGTCAGGGAAAAACTTGGGAAGATTTCCTTTGTTTCTTCCAGAGAAGGAAAATTTCTCATAATTCCAGATCCTTAATACCTTATGACTTAAGTCTTATCGATTTCTCATTTTTCCTGTCATCTATTCCTTTATTCATAAAATGAAGATATTGCTAGTATGTACTGTATAAAATTATTGTTAAAATTAAGATAGTACAAAAAGCACTTAACCTCAATAGTGTTAGTTTTGTTGTTACTGTTTTATTATTATCTGGAATTCTATCTCCCAGGGATATTGTGACAATTTCATTACTTCAAATATAGTTTTGACTATTCAGTGTGAATGGAAAATGAAATGACCCCATAAAGTGCCTCTTATGTGTCTTGCTTTTATACACATTATGTTGGTAACACAATGATTTCCTATAGTGATATTATTTACTTTTATTTTAGTCTGTTTACAGGAACCCTCCTCCCAACAGTCTTATAACAAAAATGTGTGATAGAATAATTAGTTAGTTTGTTTTTGTGATTCTATATAATAACCTATGCTGATTTTTTTCCCCCACCAGAACTCACCAATGTTCTTTAAAGCTCACTCCTCAGCTGGTTAGAGATTTTTTTTTTTCCTTGCAACATACATATCTTGGGTTCCTCTTTGTGCCAGGCTTTGTGCTTATCTTATTATAAAAGATAATCTTTTCATGTTAAAACTTTACACTTTCTGTATCTTGGTGCTTCTATAAATATGCAGATCTTTGACTTGTTCCAATACCTAGTTCTTTTGCTTTAGCTGCATATTAAATACCCCAAGAAAGAATATATGTATGTTTTTGTTTCCTTTCTCCTTTCAAGGAAGTAGAGACCTCTTTGGCTTTTGCTTCAGTTTAAAAAAAATCTGTCAATTTCTCTACTTCCTCCATTTCCCAACTAATGGATTAGAAGTCTAAAAGCAAAGTATCTAAATTCTGTTCTCAGGGACCAAGGCATGTACGTTTGGAGTGTGGGTGGACTGAAAGGGCAAAGGAGAATGAGGGAGTTTGTGCCTAGGAAGAAAGGATCCTACATTCATAAGCAAGACTGTTGGAAGAATTTCTTGCCTTGAAAATGTTTTGGGATGAGAGAAGATATGATCCACTTTCCTTGTGGGCTCGCAGTCATGTTCGCAGTAGTGGATGTAGCACTGACGAGAGTGATGGCTGAGATCTTATGATGGTTCTGCTCCAGGACCTGGCCATTGAAATGAATGGAGAACAGTTCTGGTCCAGAGCTCATTCCAATCAGATGCCAACTGATGTGATCATAGGCACAAACTGTTATATCTGAAGGAGAGGGAGAGATGGTGGCCAAAACAGGCAATTAGCAGTCTGTGATTAAAAAAAAAAATCACTCACCAGATACATATTGAGTGCCTGCTATACATCAAGTATTGTGCAAGGTTCTGAGGGTATAGACACTCCAATTGTGGTTCCTGCCCTAAAAAAGCAGACATCTGAGAGGAGGGCAAACAAGCAGCCAGAACTCATTGCAATATGTGGTACTACAGAGCCCAGAGACAGGGAGTGTTAGCTCAGAAATGCAGGGATTGCTAAGGAATTAGGCCCAAGAGAGAAGCAAGTAGTGACCCACCATCCTGGTTTACCCAGGACTGAGGGCTTTCCCAGGGTGCAGGACTCTGTGTTAGAACTGAGGAAGTCCTGGGCAAGCTGAGAAGTTGGCCACTCTAAAACCAATCTGGGCTCAGCTGGAGGGAGTTACCAGAGCCTCTAATAGGACTGAGTTTAAGGGTCTAATCCTGTAATTATAAAGGGCCTGATCCTAAGAGGAAGAAGATGTGAAGATGCTTTAAGGATTTTATATTGCCTCTTTACCTACTTGTTGATTGTTTTAATGACAAGGCAACGAGCTACTCTGTGGGTTATAGGATCTCCTTAAAATGTAGTGGACAAATCCTCATTATGCTGGGCCGCTGGGAACATTTCATGGAGGGAGTAATGAGAACTGAGTACAAAAGCTGTTTTGCTCCTTCTTTGCTCCCACAGCAACTGAGAAAATGCTAATTTGCTCTGTGGGAGATTCCAACCCTGGCTTCTATCCTTGGCTTGGGTTTTAAATTTCAGATCTATAATAATTAGATACTAGACCCTGAAGCTGTGAATCATTCCCTTACCCAAAGAGGGGCAAAGAGCGTGCCTTTTTTAGACTGTTGTAACAAGGCAGATTCCTGTTCTCACAGGTAAGAACAGGAGGCTAGAAGGTAGAAGGCTTAGGTGGAAGCATTTATCTACCCCAAATCAATGCTTATATTGGGCTCAGCATTTAATATATCTATATTAGCATTTATCATATTTATTCAATTTACACTGCTCCATAGGCAGTTTTACAGGCATTGATTAGCTTTTCTTAGTTTCTACTAATGACATTTTCTTACCTTGCCCTTATTAACCCCAACTACTCTGTCTTTTCCAACTATAAATTTATGAACTCTATATCCTGAGTTATTAATTTTTTGCTTTTGTGTGTATTTTTTGGCTTCTCTCTATATTTACATAGATGATTCACTCTGCCAGGATACAGATACAATTTCTCTTTTGACCACTCCCCTCTAAGGCCCATAGTACTAGACATGCTATTTTATCTAAAAAAAAAAAAAAAAAAAAAAAAATCTTAAACACCCTCTGCACCAGGATAGATGGTTAATCCATTTTTGTAAGTAAGCACATTGACCACACTAAGGTAGAAAAGTGAGCAAGGTGTGAGCCCAGATGTCCTAAGGGAGATGTCAGTTAACTGAGCTTTAAAACTCTGAATTACAACCCAGAGTCATCTGGGTTGTATTTATAATAACCTAGGTGGAGAGATGGAATCAAATGAAATAGAAGAATGCAATTTAAAAGCAGTGTCTAGACCTCAACTTTTTTTTTCTTTCCCATAAGCTTTATTGAGGTATAAATTATACACAATAAGATGCATCTATTCTTAGTGTAAAGCTCAATGAGTTGTGACAAATGTCTATGCCCGTATTACCATCATCACAATCAAGATTTAGGATATTTGCATCACCCCAAATAGTTCCCTCATGACCCTCTGCAGCAACACTATCCCACTCTTAGTCCCAGACAACCATTTAGACCTCAACTCTTGAAGTGTTATTTTTAGTAAAAGAAGCCATTGTGATTTTCAAATATAGAGTATGGCCTCTGAGAAACTTAGTGTTTTGAAGCATAGTTTACTTAATAAAGTTATATTTTCATTTTTTCCAATTTTTTCCCCGTACAAGAGCTTTGGTTCTAGGTCATTTCTATCAGAGAGAAGTAGAAGAGGTAGAAGTGGGAGCCAATTGTTTTTTCTTTTAACAATTGTTATAGTTTTGCTTGTTCACAAGAGTCTACATGCAAATGAAAAGAGAAAAGCATCCTATATGCAGTTGAATGTTGCTCAGCCATCACCTTCTGAAATGCTAATAGTATTTTTGTATGTTGCATATTTCTTCTAATCTATTCATCTTCACTGTAAGTGTCTTCATTGCATTCTTCCTGCTTGACCCTTCCTGCAGGGATTGACCTGGGAGTTTGTCTATAGGGCTTCTTCTGTGGAAGAAGGTGTAGTCACCATGCAGCAGGGACTACACAACTCACTGAAAGAGACTAAGATTATATCCTGGAGGTCCCGGAGAGGCAGCCCAAGGTGAACCCTGCTCAGAGCACTACATCTAATAAGACTGCACACTTCTTCTCTTAGGTAGCTTCTAATTTGTCTGTTATACTTCCTAGTTTTTTTTTTTTTTTTTTAAGATGAAAAAATCTTGAGAACCACTGAACTGGATAATAGTACCTTTCAGAGTAGGAGTTAAAAAATAGTGAGTATGGTCAACATCCCTAGTGCCTTGAGGAAAACAACAGGACCAACGGTACTAATGCTTCAACTGTTGGATAGTGTGCACAGCCCACATGTTACCTGGTATTGTCCCATTCACGTAGCCATTGACTGTGTACATTAGGGATGATGACTGGTTCCAGCTTTTACTTTCATCAAACACAGCAAACATCAGTACCTGTTGCTTGTCAAACATCTTCTGAATCCCATCCTCAGTTAGGGTGCCTGTGAAAAGAGACATACTTTTAATAGTATCCCGGGTAGAAGGCTCTCATTAGCTATTCCTAGATAGCAGAGTTTGTGATAAGCAGCCAAGCAAAATGATAAGAACTATAAGATGTTCTTGTTTTTTTTAAATAGCATCTATCAAGAAATGGTGATTGGAGGCTTATTCAAATCCTGGTGCCACATTGTTTTCTCTGGCACCTCGTAGTCTTGAGGAATGGGGCTTTAAAGGTTAATTTGATCTGCAACAGAGAGAAAACATTTGGTGACTGTCAAGTCTTTAGTAAGACTATCCATTTCCTCCAGTGTCAATAAGTCAATACATAAGGATTGTATCTCATTTGGTAAAAGCATCACACTCCAAATTTAATACAGTCATCTTGCTAGTCCATGTACCGGGACACTAGACACTAGACACTAGAATTGGTTGAGAGGGTCAAGATTAATCCATTCTCATATGTGTGAAAAATGCAGCTGATAGTAAAATGAAAGAGGAGCTTTTTATAAGTTCTAAGTTTTTTTCAGTGCCATCACAGTATCTTCTATATACCAGGCAATGCAAACATGTAAGTGAGTAGTGAATAAATGAATTAGGAATGTACGTAGATATAGAATGTGTATATGTATAGACAGATGGTGAATCCATCACATTATTTCCACAGTGCAGTTCACTGAGGTTGTTTGTTTTAATGAAAGATGGGCTGAATTCTTTTGGGGTAAAATGAAAATCCAAGCTTGCTCTTAAGAAGCCCAGCCAATGAAATTTCTTATAAAGTCAACTGAGTGTGTTTAAAACCTACCACTCAATGTGTTCAGCTTATTTACAAGAAAGGAACCTGGAGTTTTTTGTGTTTACAGACCAAATTACCAACCCAAACCTCAGACACATTAGTCAAAGTTCTCTCCAAGGACTCTCAGCAGTGTATAGGCTACTGTATACTTTTAGAAAGATGTGGCCTTGAGGTAAATGTTACGGATCATACAGGCATGGTATCAGAACCAGGACCAAGATGAAGGAGGGGCTGAAGAAACAGAGAATGATTCCAAGCCCTCAGGTATCAATGTCAGTGATCTGGTTTCTGCAACCGTCTCTCTCTGCTTGCTTTACAAAAATATACCAAGACACTCCAGACCCTCATTCCATTATAGTTCTCCTCACTAGTCCAACATCTTTCTTGCTGTTGATTTTTTTTTATTTACCTTTCTTACAAATAAGCAGAGGTCCAATCAGCCCAGAGTTGAAGTCCTGTATCAGATTTTCATAGGAGTAGTAGATATGTGTGAGGCATGGAGGGTCATCGTGTGTGGGCCCACTGTCCTCACTGATACTCCACTCGTAGGTGTACTCTTGGCCCGGAGCCACCGCATCATCCATCCTTTCCACAGGGAATGTGTGGTCAGGGTAAGAAGCACCTGGAGAAGCAACAGCCATGAAAACATCTGGATAGTTCTGAGACTACTTTTTCAGCACTTCTCAAGTCTGGGGGAATATAGGATCTCTGTTAAAGCTATATATGCCTTTCTATAGCAAACCTTCATTATTTGGAGAGACTCACGTCTGTCCACTTCTGTATCTATGTAATTATAAAATCTTTGTGTCTATAGTGACCTAAAGTGAGTAAGAAATGTTACTAGTACATTATTTAAAGTTTAGCAAGTTAGTTTTCCAGTCAATCTAAATAATTATTATTTAAATAAAATCGGAAAAGTGAGTCACCTTAGATCAGTAAATCATCTCAGAATGAGAGACTGGGCTATATTTTCTCTATGGCAATTGACAAGACATCTTAATGTCTAATCGCCTGTTAGTGTGGGATGTAAGTACACTCAGGTCTGTTTATGTATTGTTTTGCTCTATATTTCGTATCTTCTTTCCAACTGCTACCACCCTTAGCTCTGTTTCATCAGTTTATCACATCCCCACCATCTGATCATCCCAACTCTTGCCCCCTAGTCTTAGGGTCTAGTTGTCCTTGTGAGTATGAAATGCATCTACCCTCTGAAGTTTGCATGTCTTACTTCAGTCCTTCGTGTGCCCAAAGACCCACCAGTAACACTTTCATGTGTATTCAACTTTCCCTACTGGTGGGAGGGGAGAGGATGTAGAAATTTGTCTTCCTTATTGAAGAAAGGGAACTGTGATGCTGAAGATTAAAAGAAGTGCAGAGGGTTGGGTGGGGCTTTCAACAACAGAAGGAAGATGTGGCTAGAGATGGAGCAAGTGCGGTCAGAAAGGGCAGAGATTGGTATCATGTGTAGCAAGTGGGAAGGGCAGTTTCTTCTGTCAGAGGCATTCCTCATTTAATTAGGTGGAAGTGTCACATCATCAGCTGGTGCCTGAACTTCTCTTTGGGATATAGTTCTCTTTGTTTAGTATACTGGCTTGAGAAATTCCTTGAGGTGAAAGCTGAGATGACTAGAGAAACAAGGCGTATGCATCCATCAGCAAGGGAGCATTCAGGCACTGCAGCAACATGCATTACTGCATCCATTACCACATGAGGTTCTGAGCCTGGAAGCCATAAGGGAGAAGAGTTGAGTAGTTTTTATCTAGATTTATTGACATGCTCTCCATAGGACAGAGCATCATCTTCTGTGTATGGAAGATAATACAACCAAACTTGAAATAATATTATAGAAATAAGATTTTATTTGCCTTGCTGATGGGAAACAAAGATGGACTTTAATACCCTCAGAAGCTGCCAATTTATTGTTGATGGCAGCATAGGGGAAAAAATGACTAGTTATGGATGGACCATAAATTCTTTATTGAAGGCAGGAGACTGAACCAGGTTACTGTTAGCACGACACAAATCCAACTGTGTCAACTCATTCCATAAAACTTTCAAGAGTTTTGTCTTACCTACAGGATAAAGTCCAGGTTTGTTACCGTGGCAGCTGAAGTCACTCATGAGTTCGCCCAGTCTACCTCTCCAGCGTCATTTCCCTTTGGACCTCTATGCCATGTGCAGTTTGTTCTCCACAGCAATCTATTATCTCTAAAATACATTCCAAGTTTGCACTCCTCTCTGTATCTCTACAGTCATCACTTTAGGACAAGTCTAGACTCCAGAATTATCCTATTAACTGGTCATTGGGACTCTGGCACAAAAATACTCTCCCAATCTATTTCCCAGTCTGTGGACAGGATGATCCCTTAAAACCCCAGATCTTACTTTTTCATGTTTCTGCTTAACATCCTGACAACAGCTTCTTATTTCACAAAATCCTTAACATGGCCATAAGTCCATTTATAATCTACCCTTGCTTATCTCTCCGTTCTCATCAATGTGTGACTTTTTTCCCCTTGCGTCCTATGGGTCAGTCACTTGGACCACCTTGTAATTTCCCAGACATGCCAAGTGCCATCTGAGCTCAGGGTCTTTGCAGATATTATTCCCTTTGCCTACAGTGTTCTTCCTCCCTTTCTTCCTTTGGATAAATGTGTGCTCATCCTTCAGATGTCAACTTCAGTGTAAGCTTACTTCTTCCCTGATCTCTGATTATGCTGTATATATTTTTTCTTTTACAGTACTCATCATCACAATTTATAATTAAATATGTGTGAGCTTATATGATTAATTTCATTTTTTCCTACTAGATAATAATTATTTGCACCATGCCATTTCTGTCACTGGAATGTGAGCAATGCAAAGACAGGTGTTGGATTGTATTTGTCTTATTATCTCTGGTGCCTTTTCACACTACCTGGCATGGAGAAGGTGCTCAGTGAATGTTTACTGAACTCATAAGATTTAAGGTCCTATGGGCTAGAAGCAAGTTCATTGAATCTAAGCTCATGGGTGTGTTTTGTTAGAATTGCATGTTAAAACAAACTAAATGCCAACATTAACAGTATGGAGATATTATATAAGAATCTGGATTGTTGGTTTCTCTTAAAAACAACAACAACAACAATAACAACAACAACAACAACAACAAATAAAGCCTGGAGATCTGGTGACATTGGATCAAATTCCTGCTTGGAATTTGACTGGATCTGGGTCCTGCCTGCCCCCTTCAGATAGGATAGTGCCTATCTGTTCACCAGTCCCTACTGGACTCAATTTTTTTTTAATTGAATTACCTTCCTGGCTTTTCTAGGCATCTGAGTTTGTGACCCTTGTGCTAGTGAAAAGCTTAACGTGGGACTCTGTTGTATATTCCCGCCCCCAACAAAAGATATCTTTTTGACACTGCTCACCAATATTTGATAAGCTGAACGTTCACTCTGTTGATAAAAAGGTTTTGAGTGTTAAAATAATCAGGAGCTGAGTTAAAAGCTGAAATAACTTCCTGTGAGTAATAAAATTATTCCAGTCTACATCAAAAAGAAAAAAAAAAGAGTTTATAAGGAAGCGTCTTTGCTAACAAACAGGAAGGATTATCTCTAGAGAGTTGCAAAATAGCTTTGATAGCAAAGCACAAACAGGACCGATAAGGAGAGTTGTCCTCTTAGGTCGAACTTGTCTATTGACTGGAACTTGCATGGCGAGTTGCTGATTAGGGCTATCCTGAATCAAGCACAATGGCCCTTATTCAATGCTTCATGCTTTATGGCCTCATGTTAAAAAGTGATGTTACTGGACGCAATGCTTCCACTGTTCCAACTGTCATAATAGGAGTTCCTATAGTAGAAAATGGCGTTCATAAGCTCTCAGTAGGACAAAGTGTGATATTCCTTCTAGGGTGAGAAACAATTTTCAAAGTTCTTCCTGTCTTTCTCTGGCTAAGTGCATGCTCATATTTTAGATGTCATTGTAAATGTCAGTTTACTCATTCCCTAATCTCCTATATAGATCATGTAATTTCACAAATATTTAATTAAAATTCTGGTGATACTATAATTAAGTATTTATGAAATTATATCACTGACGATACTTTCTCCTGCTAGACTGTGGGAGAAAGTATGTGAATTTGGAAGCCAAAAATGAAATTTCTTGCTTGTACCACTTGCTAACTGTGTGAATTTGAGAAAGTTCCTTAACCTCCCATTTAGCCTCAGTTTTCTTATACATAACTTAAGATAATATTCTCACTTTCTAGCAATATTATTGTCACTTTTGATGGGTTATGAGAACTGAAAAGTATATGTAAAATGTCTGGCACGTAACCAGTGTTCAGGTAACCTGTGGTAATGCACTTTAGTATTTTGTCTATTTTCTTTCCCAGCCATTTTATAATTGATATAGCCTCTTTGATTTATATTTTACTTCTGATGTGATATATCTTAAGTGTTCTTTTTTTTTCATGTAACATTTATTCGTTTCTGGGTTTTTTAAGTTAAAGTATAATTGGTTTACAATATTATGTTAGTTCCAGGCATACAGCATAGTGATTCAGTATTTTTGAAGATTCTACCCCATTTTAGGTCATTACAAAATAATGGGTACAATTCCCTGTGCTGTACAGTAGGTCCTTATTGCTTATCTATTTGATATATAGTAGTTTGTATCCATCAACCCAATACGCCTTAATTTTATCTGTTTTCCTGCTGCCTTCATCTTACATACTCCCTCTGCCTCTAAATGATAAACATATCTAAGAGTGAAGACATCTGAAGGCAACATTTATGGGATTAAATTTTTATTCTAGAATATTCTAGCTAGAAGAAACATCATCTAGCTTTGAGATCAATTAAGTGTTCTTAAGTTCTCTTGACACATGTGAGAAAGGCTAATGCATTTATTCTAAAGGGGGTGAAAACTGGCAACAAGATTAGGTAAATGCTCACAATCATCAGCAAAATTAATGTTTCCAAGCACAGGGAAAATCACATAGTCTCTACTTTCTAGTCTAGTCCTCAGTCCCTTAATTTTGTTCAGTAATGATTATCATCTTCGTCATTCGTCTATGTTCCAGACTCTGTGTTAGGTGCCAGGGCACAAACGTAAAGAAGACAGCCTGAGACCTTGCAGGGCTGACAACCCAGTTAATAATAGGCGACAGGCTGGTGCGCTAATTGAGATGGATTTCACTTCTAGATTTCTTCTAGGGCCATCTCAATGGAGAAGCCCCAGTCAGAACACATTGTTCATCTGTAATGAGACCAACCAATATAATTATCCAAGAATCACTTAAGAGGCTCTAACACATGCTAGATATAGTAGTGTAACTGGTTGTCCAACAATATCAAACTTATTTTTAAATGGTCAGAATTTCATATACAGGTTTATATGAACACAGTGGTTTTTAATGTCCACCTAATTTACCAGAGTAAATTACTGAGCATTTCACATTCATATGTTAGTTAAATATAAATTTCAAATAATTAAATGAGTAATTTCAATTGTTTACTATACTACTAAAAAGTGAATTATGGGCATCTTGAAACAAATAGGTTTGCATAAAGGGATAAATTCTGTGATTATATACTGAGTAAGGATTACTAATGAGATAGTTTGGCGATAATTTTATCAAAGCCTTTATTCTTTTCACTTTAAAGTATTTTATTTTACCTTTTGTCTAGAATAAAACAAGCATGTTGTATCTTTGATTTTACAAACTATATAACATGAAATGTGAAATATAAATCATTATTTAGAGAGAGTATTTATGAAATACGTTTTTGGCAAATCTGATTTTGACTCTGTAATCAAAATAAAAAGTTAAATAGGCAGAAAACTCTGACATAAGTCACAAGAATATTTTTTTGGATCCATGTCCTAGAGCAATGGAAATAAAAGCAAAAATAAACAAATGGGACCTAATTAAACTTAAAAAATTTAGCACAGCAAAGGAAGCCACCAACAAAATGAAAAAACTACCTACAGAATGGGAGAAAATATTTGCAAATAATACGACTGACAAGGGATTAATTTCTAAAATATACAAGCAGTGCATACTCAATATCAAAAACACCAAACAACCCAATTGAAGAATGGGCAGAAGACCTAAATAGAAATTTCTCCAAAGTAGACATGCAGATGGCCAACAGGCACATGACAAGGTGCTCAACTCACTAATTATCAGAAAAATGAAAATCAAAACTACAATGAGGTATCACCTCACACCAGTCAGAATGGCCATCATCAAAAAGTCTACAAATAATAAATATTGGAGAGGGTGTGGAGAAAAGGGAACCCTCCTATGCTGTTGGTGAGAATGTAAATTGGTGCAGCCACTATGGAGAACTGTATGGAGGTTCCTTAAAAAACTAAAAATAGTCTCCATATGATCCAGCAATCCCACTCCTGGACATATATCCAGAGAAAACTGTAATTTGAAAAGACGCGTGCATCCCCCATGTTCACAGCAGCACTATTTACAGTAGCCAAGACATGGAAGCAACCTAAATGTCCACTGACTGATGATTGGATAAAGAAGATATATATATATATAATGGCATACTACTCAGCCATAAAAAGAATGAAATAATGCCATTTGCAGCCATATGAATGGGCCTAGACATTTTCATACTAAATGAAGTTAAGTCAGAGAAAGACAAACATCATATGATATCACTACATGGGGAATCTAAAAAAATGATACAAATGAACTTATTTACAAAACAGAAATCAACTTGTAGACATAGAAAACAAACTTATGGTTGCCAAAGGAGAAAGGGGGTAGGGAGGGATAAATACGGGGTTTGGGATTAATAAATGCATATATATATATATATATTAGATAAACAAAGACCTACTCTACAGCACAGGAACTATATTCAATATCTTGTAATAACCTATAATGAAAAAGAATCTGAAAAACAGTATGTCTATCCATATGTAGATATATATCTATCCATAGATAGACAAACTGAACCATTTTGGTCTACACTTGAAACTAACACAACATTGTAAATAAGCTATACTTTAATAATTAATAAATTAAATAAAAAATTAAAATTAAAACTCAACTGAAAAGAGGATAAATGGACAGGAAAGACTATTATGCTAGAGCACAAAAAATTCTTGTTCAGCCTCTTGCTAGAATAAATTCTTTACACAAGGGCAGCCCTTCAATTTATATTTTCTCAATTCTGTTCACTTCCTGCTCAGTCCGTAGCTTTGTAATTTGTTTACTCTTGTCATCATGAACTAATTATTTGCCAAAAGGCTCTCAGGATTTTTTTTTCCAAATGTAAAATGGAACGTTCAAGCTTTGGAAAAGTGAAGTTCCATAAAGAGCCATTTTGGTCACCCATTAGGATGCTTGTTTGTGAACTTCTCCCTTGTTACTTACTTTTTTTGGACAGCTTTTTTTTTCCTCTCCATTTAAAAAACTTAGTGAATGCTTCAGTGTGCATTCACAGATTCAGAACATTCTTTTAAAAGCTATAATTTAGGCAGTGGGCAAATTAGAGTGCCGATGCTTTGTAAAGAGCCTGGTTTCATTGCACAGGGCATGCAAGTCTCTTTCAAAGGAGAGTTCACAGTTTTTAGATTTCTGAGAATTAATGTATTAGCCCTTATAATTTGTTTCAGATATTTATTGTATACTCAAATGAGTGTCTAAATAAGGTGAGAATATTCAGATGCAAAGTGAAAAATGTAATTGACTGCATTGTGTCAAGCATTGGGATGTTTGGAAAAACCTAGAAGACTGAGTTTTCATAAAGAGAATTTGGCGATACTTAGGTGCAAAGAACAATCTCTGGTGGAAAATTCATTCATTCACTCATTCATTCATTCATTCATTCAGAGAGTTGGCTTATCAGCAGACAGCTGGATGTTATAGAACTAATTTTGTGTGTGTTACTCATAATGAAACTGCCAATTTATGGGTAAAAAGCCAGTATGAGACTTCCACACTAAAAACAGTAACATCTTTCTGGCCAGAACTCAGATTTCCAATCATCTCCTAACTAATGCATAACCAAGAATTAAAAAAGCAACAAGGTTCCCGGAAAACCAAAATAAAAGTTATAAAATCCATGAATGAAAGCTCAGGGTCTTTACCTGTAGGCAGTACCATAGCTAACAATGTGAGCCTTCATTTAGAGTCTGTTTACTCTTAGATTGCACACAATTCTAATGTTTGTGAATATTTTAAAAATCTCATAGTAGACTTGAAGTAATGGTTTAGAAAGGGATTAGCATTTTACTCATATTCTGTTTTAAAAAAATCTGGGTAAGTATAACATTTAGAAAGATTTATAGCCAAAGTGACTTAATGAAAATATCTTACACTTGAGAAAGTAAACCTCAAACTATCCAGAATACATAATTTTTCAAAATGACTCTTATATGCTCTGGATAACTGAAGTTTTCTATGCAATTTTAGTTTATTTTGTCATCTCAGTTCTAGTAGAGTTTTATTTCATTAGAGTAGAAATAAAATGATGAGCACTATCTAAGGCCAAGGCCTTCATTCAATCTAAGCTTCTGGAAACAAAATTTAGTGCCTGCACTATAAATAGCCATGAAATAACTATAGCAACAACAGCCATCATTATTGTGTGCAACTACATGCCAGAAACTTTACATATATTATGACTAATCCTTGCAATAACTTTAGATGAGTGAAATTGCTATCCCCATTTTATAGATATAAAACTGAGGGTTAGAGGTAAAGGAAATTTCCCTGGTTAACGTAGGGTTCAGATCCAGGTCATTCTGGCTCCAAAGCCAGCATTCTTTCCATGGCTGTTTTTCTCTTCTATTCTAAATTTGTGGTGGGGCTCAAGGATTAATTCCCGGATAAGAAAGTTAGCTGACTAGCTTTCAAATATCTACCTCTGAGATAAAGGAATCTGGATTCTCGTGTAGCTGACTCAGCATGTAGTTAGTTTATCTCCACTCCTGAAAAAATTGTTCAAATCATAGGAAGCTGTGAGCAAGGGTGAATGTCAGACATGAAGATAGGAATGTTTTATTTTAACAGGAGGCACAATAAAATGAATGGAAGGCTTGTTTTACTTTTAATTGTTATTATTATTATTATTTTTTTACCACTAAAGACAGTTTTAATCTATATACTAGATTTGCATCTCATTTCCAAGATAACATTTGACTTTCCTCATCAATCTGTATTTACCTTTCTCAGACTCATGCAACCAGGGGCAATAACCAGGTGGCCAGTGGAAGTGGTGGGAGCATTTTCAACAACTGCTCACAAATTATTCTGGCTGTAGGGCAGTGTAGGGACAAATAAACAGAGAAGGAAGGGGGATAATGTTGCAAGGTTCATTCATTGTGCAAACAGCTTCGCTGGGGTACAAAGTCCTCAGCACCTACCTCCTCCAACATTTGAAATAGAACCTGCATGGGACATTTTGAAGATTACCCCTTCATGCATGACATTGCTGAATTCCCGAAGCAGCCATCTGGAATCCTCATAAATAGGTTAAACGGTTGTTCACTGTGTCACTGCATGCTGCCTCACCCAGAGTCTTGCCAAATTGGATCTTTAAGATGCCTGGAATTTCACAGTTACTGCTTTATTGTTTTCCCTCAAGCCAAAGATTAAATGATAATGCTAATAGTCCTGGGGAGGTTAGTTCATTGACTTATTGTCAGTCATCTATACCTTGTCAGAATGGGTTTGATAACAATTTACATAGGAAATAATACATGTAAAGGCCACTTTCTAATCCATATATTCTCAGATAAATATTAAATTATTTGGACATATTTTTAATTTTTTAATTGAGATGTAATTGACATATAACATAGTTTGGAAACATTTTGATTGAAGAATTACCTTTACTGTCATAGCTAATATTTATCAAGTGCCTATTGTATGCTAGGCATTGTTCTAAGATTTCATGACAACAAACCTATATGAAGTAGGTATGATTATCATCCCCCTTTTACAGATGAGAATGATGAAGCACAGAGATGTTAAGTAACTTTCTAAAAGTCACATAGCTAATAAGTGTCTGAGTCAGGATTTGTACCAGGAATCTAGTTCCAGAACCTACATTGTAAACCACTGTCCTACTTAATTCTTCTCTTCAAAGGTATAATGGCTGAAACACGTGGGAAAAAATGATTTGTGAATCATCGAAGGTCTGAAGTTTATTATACCTTTAAATGTTATTATACCAATATCTATTACAATACGGATATAATTTTCTTACATCAATTCCTAACAGAACTCCATCTGCATATTGTGGTCTGAAACATCAACATAATGGAAATAATCAGAACAATATCAACAACAGGCACTTACTGTCCTGTGGCTGATGTGGTCACTTTATCACCATCATGGTGATCTTCACCATCATTGTCATCATTATCATCATTATCACTGTCATCATTTATTCAGGGCTTACCAGGTTCCAGGAACCATGTTTAGTACATTACCTAAGTCATCACATTTGGTCCTCAAAGAAATCTGATAGAGTGGGTATAACCATTCCCATTTTATAGATGAGAAAAATGAGGCTCAGAAATGCTAAGATCACAGAACCAGAAATTGTAAAGCTGGAATTTGAGCCTAAATCTTCCTTCAAAGCTTATGTTCTTAATCACTTCACTATGTCCAAACCTTTAATATTCCTTTCCCTACTACTATCACCACAACCACCACAAAATATCACTTATTAAGTATCATCTTTGTGCCAGGCTAGCCCTATGTCAGGCTAATCTTATGTCAGTATTTCAAACTATGGCTCGTGGGCCAAATCTAGCCAGCAGCCTGTTTTTTAAAATAAAGTTTTATTGGGACACAGCCATGCTCATCTATTTATATACCATCTATCCCTGTTTCTGTACTAAAAGGTAGAGTTGAGTAGTTGAAACAGAGATTCCACGGCTCACAAAGCCCAAAATATTTGCAGCCTGGCTCTTCACAGAAAATTCTGCAGACCGCCACCTTAATCCATCTAACAATATAGGCATCACCATTCTCATTTTGCAGGTGAACTTATTAGAATTCAGAATTAGGTAACTTGCCCATGCAACTTTTAAAAAATAAGAAGCTAGCAAAAAAACTGAGGTCTAGATGACTCCATAACTTTTTCATTTTCCTCTCTGAAATCTATAAAAGCAATCATTTTTATAATTACCAGTTGCAGGAAAGGAGATTTCTCTAACATGGTTTTGAATGTTTGGCACTGGTGGTAAAGAGTTGTACATTTTCCCTCATCAGAAGGATATTAAATTCCTCTTACCTTCTGAGAATTTACTGTACTTAATTCCTTGAGGATGGATGCTTAAGGGCTTGTCTGCCTTATTCTTAAAGTGAACTTTCATGATGTCTCCAACTTCAGCATATAAAGTAGGCCCAAGAAGTCCTGTGAAAACAAGGATTTAAAATATGTCTGTGTTCAGGATTATCAAGACAGAGCTGCTAAGCAAGAAAAACATGCAGAAAACCCCATGGGTGATTGCTGTTATTCCTCCCAGTCCTGAAGTTGACCTAGTTATCTTCAACCTAGAAGTCTATGCTAGCTCATTAACTCTGTGTTACATGCAGTCAGATAAGGACAGGAAGGTAGAAATACATGGCTTGGGCCCAAAACCAGTTAAGAGAGTAGGAGTTGGGGAGGGTACAGATCAAGTGGTAAGGTGCATGCTTAGCATGCATGAAGTCCTGGATTCAATCCCTAGTCCCTCCATTAGAATTAAATAAATAAATAAACCTACTTACCTACCCTTAAAACAAACAAACAAACAAACAAACAAAAAACGGATTCTCAAGTCCATTCATTAAAAAAAAAAAAGACTTCAAAAAAGAGAGAGAGAGAGACTAGAAGAAATAGTTCTGACCATGTCCACCCCATTCTGACCCACTGTCATTTCTGGGGTAACTACTATCTTTGGTCAAGAAAAGAGGGATGTTCATTTTCATTTATACAGGGTGATGTGAGGGAGGTTGACTGACTTCTTCAGATCTCTCTGAAATGGGAGACCTGAGAGACCTAAATGAAGCAAGGGAGCAAATCAGACAGTTCTCTGGCCCTGTGGGAAGTTCAAAGTCCCTGAGGCAGAAGTGAGCTTGATGTATCCAAAGAACAGTCAGACAAACAGTGTGGCCAGAGTGAGAAGAGTTGGGGTTGGGTGGGGGTGCACATCAGGTAAGGAGCTATGGGCCATGATAAGGACTTTGGATTTTCTTCTAAGTGGAATGGGAAATCCCTGGAGCTTTGTGCAGCAGAGAGATGTGGTCTGATATGTTTTAAAAGTTCATCCTAAAAGAAAAGAGACAAAAAGTTCATCTTAGCTGTTGTGCAGAAAACAGTCTGTGTAGTGACAAGAGGAGCAGATCAGGTGGTGTAGACAAGAGACACCAGTGTATTAGGCCAACGTGTGTAGCAGTGAAATGGTGAGAAGAGGTTGGATTCTGGGCATTTTGAAAGTAGGGCCAGCAAAATTTGCTGAAGGGTTGGATGCAGCACTTGAGGGAGAGAGAGAGAAATCAAGGATGACCCCCAAAGTTTTTGATCTGAGCAACTGAGTAAATAATGTTTTCAGTTACTTAGATGGGACACACAGTAGAGATAGCAGGTTGGGGTGCAGAAATCAACAGTGAGGTGTCATTTACTATAAGCCAGGCGCTGGGCTAGGTTCAGGGGCCACATGGATAAATAAGACACAGTCCCTGTCCTTAAGGAGCACACAAGCTTGTTCGGAAATAAGACATATGGTAGAAGCTACTGCTAAGATATGGGCAAAATGCTACAGGAGCAGAGAGGATGAAGGACCAATTCTCTCTGAGGAGTTAGGGGAAGAGGTGATATCTGAGTCAGATTACTGACCAATCATATACTAGAATTTCGCGAAGTATAGTTCTTGGATTCTCTGCATCAGAATCACCAGGGGCAGTTTTAAAGGCAGATTCCCAAGGACTATCTCAGACCCAGTGAATCCTCTGAGTCCCTGGAGGTGGGGTTTGGGAATGTGCATTTTAAACATGAGTGATTCTGATGTCCTCTAAAGCTTGAGAACCTATCACTCAAAGCCCTATTTCAGACAAGTGACAGGAATTGACTGTTCTCACTTCCAAGCCATCCATAACCTCTTCTGGAGTTGGCTTCTGCCCATTAAGAATCACAGGAGCAGGAGAAGGAAATTACAGTAGGCATGGAGTTCAATGGGCATTTGTTTGCATTGGTGGTAATTATAACAAGGCTTCCACTTATTGTCCCCCTTGATATATTCAAGCACTCTACATCCTTACATTAAACCCCCCAGTAAATCTTTAAGGTAGATATTAAGATCCTTATTTAATGAGGAAACTGAGCCTCAGAGTTTTAAATATCTTGTCCAATATTGCGTAGCTAATTAGAAGCAAAGCCATGATTTAAAATTAAATCTGTCTGATTCTAGATATTGAGCTTTTAACCACCCCTTTGTATTGCACCCCCCACCTTGTATTTATTCATTTATTCAACAAATACTAACTGATCACTTCTCGGCCTTTTGGCTAAGATTAAGTGTAGTAGCAAATGCTAATTCAGTGCTTACTTTATCCTAGATGTCAGAATTGCAACTGTGAGTAAAATAGATACAGCTTTCTAGAGCTTATAAAACAGAAGGAAAGACAGCTTTTAACAAATGATCACACAAATATTTAATTGCAAACTGTGGTTTGTATTATGAAAGAAAAGTACAGAATTCTCTGAAGAGATTTGACGGAGGCATCTAATATCTTAGAGGAAGAGAGGGGACTAGGGTTGGGAAATACTTCCCTGAGGAAGCAATGCATTAACTGAAGTCCAAAGGCAAAGAGGCTGAGGGATGGACAAGGGCATTCCAGGGAGTGGGATTAGCATGTGCAAAGGCCCTGAGGTGCCAGAAAACTTGGCCTATTCAGAGAACTGACAGATAACCATAAGGAAGGTAGAGCTTAGTAGGTAAGAGAGACAGGCAGAAAGCAAAGCCAATGGCATGGTCAGAGATACAGTCACACAAGGCCTTTAACCTAGGAGTATCTGGAAGCAGAGGTGCGACATGAACCATATATTGGTTTTTAAATTTCTGGCTGCATTTGTGGAGTATGATCTGGGGAGAAGCCAGAGTGAACATTGAGAGAAAAGATGGAAGGCTCCAGGAGAGAATGTTGGTGAGTACTTAGTTTAAGGTTAGGGCACTTGGGATACTGAGGAGAAAACATGTTAGGGAGCTGTTTAGGAGACCAAACTGTCAGGACTTGATGGATTGGATATGGGGTGGAGGGCAAGGGAGATCACATTGCCATGGATGGCTGGTGAGGTTCTGGCTTAGAGGGCTGGGAGGATGAGGGTGCCATTCTCTGAAATGGAGGACATTGTGGGAGGGTTTTGTTTGTGGGTGTGGCAGACGGGATAATGGCCTCCAAGAGAGGTCCATGTCCTAATATCTGAGACCTATGAATATGCTACCTTATATGGCAAAATGGACTCTGGGGATGTGATTAAGTTAAGCATGTTGAGATGGGGAGAGTTTCCTGGATTGTCCAGGGGACCCGATGTCATCATAAAGGTCCTCACAAAAGAGAAACAGGAGGAACTAAATTACGTAGAAAGATGCTACCCGATGGCTTTGAAGATGGAGGAAGGGGCCATGAACCCATGAGCATGGGTGGCTTCTGGTAACTGGAAAAGGCAAGGAAGCAATTCTCCCCTAGAGCCTTCAGAAGGAACAGAGCTCTATAAACACCTTGATTTTAACCCAGGGAAACTCATTTTGGACTTCTTGCCTCAAGAACTGCAAGATAATAAATTTGTGTTGTTTTAAGCCACTGAGTTTGTGGTGATTTGTTACAGCAACAATAGGAAAATAATTTCCTGCTAGCAATGAGAAAATACGGTCTCTGAGATAGAGGTCCTGTCTTCACTGACTCCTGTCTTTCCACCCACTGTTGTCTTATTCCTTTCACTGCACTCCCAGTCCTAGAGTTTATACTGATCTCATGCCTGAAGCTTTTTGTTTGTTTTCATGTTAGTTCTGCACAGGACCATGGAGGCCACATAATTTAATCCTCATTTTAGAGATGGTTACAAAGCTTGGGAAGAGGGGTTGGGGACAGTGGCTTGCCTAAGGTCCGTCAGTGATTGGGTGGCGTTTCTGAAACTAGGTCTCTGAACTCCTGAACCAAAACTTTCTTTATCACCTTCTGCAGGGCAGGTCAGACCGTCCTCTTTCCTGGAATAGTCACAACATCTACACCATTTTCCATTCCTGGTCACATCTGACTCCACCAGCCCACTGACCCCTCTCTTCTGGCTGTTACCCTCAGTCCTAGCTCCCAACGGAAGCCCTCAGTGGCCACTCCCACCTGCCTGGAATGCCCTGGAGCCCAGTGGGAAGCTGACTCTTCTGTCACATTGTGCACTGCATTTTGTTGCCATGGTTGCTTTGCTTGGTTGATTTGTTTGTTGGCATCACATGGCTGCAAATGCCAGATGCCCAGAGTAAGTCTCCTAAGTTATTTAACCTCTTACAGCAAGTAGTAGTTTGGAATATTTATTTAGCCTCCCTTTCTGCTTCTTCAGACTTCAAGCAGTTTTTCTGAATGCAGATCACATTCCTTCATGCATGTAGGCAAACACATGGCTGAATGTTGTCTGAGCTGCCGTTTAGTTCTCATCAGCCAGATGGTCTAAGACCTTTCCCACCCTCTCCTCAGTGCCCAAAGCCAAACTGGGGAAAGAAGTGGCCTATCTTTAGATCCTAGGAGGGTAGCACAGCCTGTTCCCAATTTCACGCAATTTTGGAGTTGGAGAGGGCTACAGGAGGTCAGCTAATCCAATTCCCTGCTCTCAGGTGAATAATGAGTTACAGAACACAGGGCAGCCCATGCAGCTGCTGTGATAAAACCCCTTTTGGGGCAAACATTTCATAATCTTCCTTGAAAATACACAGAGACTCAATACTAGCCATTTTAAAGCCTGACAGTATTCCTGAAAAAGAGCCTGGCCCCTCCACCTGTCCACATGTCCATAAACCTCACTGGACAGGTGTCTTCAGATCTCTAGTCTTGCAGCCTATCCCCACCTGCTACTACAATACCTTCTGGGCTTTGCTGCAGAAATGGGCACATGGCTAAAATCATACCCACCAGTTGGGTGGAGCAGGAAACAAGGGATTAGGCAACAGAATGCGGAAGGCCACTTAGTCAATGGCAGTGTTCACACCACATCATATTAAAAATCTGAGGCTTTTCCTTTACACCAGATTTGCCTCCTTATATCCCCTACTATAGGGATACAAAGATGAGTAAGATACCACCCCTCTACTCCAGGGGTTCATAATTTAGCAACTTTGCGAGTTCAGGAAGAGGCTGCATAAAAAATGGTTGTTAAAATGGCTCAGAGTTCACATAAAACAAATATGAGATTCACAGGGGTGGACAGAAAGGTAATATTTTAAGTGCCTCGTGCTTAAAACATAAATCAGCTATCAAAGTCTTACTTCTAACGGACGAGGTTGAATCAGGACACCACTGCAAAAGTGAATCATCTCAAAAGATTTTGATCACAGTCCTCTCCTCTTCCAAAATTATCAGTGCCTCTGTATTGCTTAACAGTCTGCAGCCTGGCAGTGGTCCTTCAGTGGCTTATTGCGCTCAGCACAACGGTGGGCACAGCATAGACATTCAAATTCAGTTAACTTGGCAAAAGTCACAAAAGGTAGAGCTCTAAATATCTGCCCAGTTCCTCTTTTCCCAGGCCTAATGAATGTGTTTCCCAGCTCATTTTCCCTTTACCCGCCTACAACTTCATTTAATTAAGCAGTTCTTAAGTATCTATTGTACACACTAAGCTTGAAGCTGGAGCTATGAAAACGAATAGACTTTGTGACGGAGGACAGGAGATCCTTTAATTTCCTGCCCGAAACTACAAACTTAGACTTATTAGTCATCTTGCTAGTAAAAGGTCACTCACTGGCCCCTTGCCCAGCCCCTCACGCAGACCCTGATGAAGGCCGTATCTCTTCTACCTCAGGCTGATCCAGCCCAGCTTTGAATCCCATCACTTCCTGTGCCTTCTGAGCCTGGATCCATCAGTTGTTCTCCCTCAGATGTCTTTATCTTCTCCTTTTATATTGAATTCTTCCCTTGAGCACTTAGATATTTTAAGTCACTCTCATTCTATTTTTTTTTTTAAACTCTTAAAATACTCTTAAATCCCTCATTCCCTTCCAGAACTACCCTGCCTTTCCTCCCATTTGGAGCCGAGGTTCAGTAAAGAGTTATCTATGTAAGTTCCTCCTGCTTCCATTTCCTCATCTTCCATTCTTTCTCATTTCCATTCACCAAGAGAAGTGGCACCAGGGAAACCAGATAAACAGTTTCAAGGAGAAAGACATTTCCCAGTAATGTCAAGTGTAAAGAACTGGAAGTAAACCATTGGCTCTGGCATCTCAGAGGTCATGAGTGCCCTTTTTTTGAGAGTAATTTTAGTGGACTCACATTAAAGCAGATTAGGGAGGAAAGGTAAGGAGAAGAAATGATGTGATAGAGAATGAAATGGATCAATCATACAGGAAATTGGTAGTAAAAGAAAGGGAGAGAAAAGGCTATTAGAGTCAAGGGGAGATTATTTTCTAGATGGGGGTAAGCTGAACATGAGTTGTATTCTGTTTTGTGGTTGACGATTTTTGATGGAAGAGAAGGAAAGGAAAGATTGAAGATAGAGGAAGATCCAAGGAGGAGGCAGGACAGGATGAAATGAATAAGAGAGATAGAGGGATGAGTCTGGATAAGATACAGGTCCTTGGCTTCTCGCAGGAAAGAATTCAAGTGCGAGCCACTGTTGAGTAAAGGTAGATTTTATTTAGAGAGATACATACTGCATAGAGTGTAAAGGCAAGGAAAGAGGTGCGGGAATGGGTGCTCAAATTAAAGTAAAAGTAGGTACACACTCCATAGACAGAGTGCGGGCCATCTCCAAAGAGGAGGGAGCGAAAAAGGGCTGATTAGGCAGAAGAATGAGTGAATTACTAACGAGGGGAACCAACTGGAAAAAGTTCTCTTAACAGCCTTTATCATCCCTGTGGACTACGGTACCATACTTAAGATCCCAGAAACCCATTCAATATACTTTTCTTCATTAAATAAGAGATGGGGGAAACGGAAGAGATTTTTTTTCTTTAAAAGTGATAGCTATTGTGTATATCACACTAAATAAAACAAAAGAGATAGGAAAGACAGATGCAAAAGATTCAGCCACATACAGTTCCTTTAAATGAGTCTAGGGAGCCAGATGGAAGCAAAAGACCATTTGTTAAGCCTCATCTGTGCTCCTTAAACTGGACCGTAAGCTCCAGGAAGGCAAGAGATGTGTGTGTCTTGTCCACTGTGGCATCCGTAGTGCCTAGTTCAGTGCCCGGCACACAGTAGGTGCTCATTAATAGTCTGTTAGATGAGCGAATAAAATTAAAACACTTAAAGGTTTTGTTGAGCTTTTTTATCAAGGTTGAAAACAGCCAGCTTCAAGGGCAAGTGACCCGCGCAATTGCACAGGGCCCCACGCTCAGAAAAGCTCCCTGCCTGGCTTAATACTTTGCTGTCACTGTTTTGAAATTCAGTATTATGAATAAGGACCCTACAAACCATCCAGCCACACTGGATAAAAACACACATTTCTATAAATGTCACTAAGTAATATTTTGTACATTTTATGAATATCAAGTTATCCATAGAGCTTTCTCTTTAAAATTACAAAATACATTTCAGGCTTACCTGAAGTTCTGGATCGTGGTTTTTCTTTCTGAAAATATGCTTCATACTCTCTGTAGACAATTTTCTTAAAGGAGGTTGCAGAAGAATTTAAACTGAAAATCAAATACCAAATGAATTTGAAAGGCTTATGTGACATCTACTGCTCACATTACAAAAAAAAAAAAAATAGATCTCTCATGTCCTCAGATTTGTACTAGGAATAACAGAATTTTAACTTCATTTTAGAAACTAGATTTTATAAATATGAACCATAAGTGAGGTTAAAATAATTACTGGTTTTTTCAAGAATATTCTGTTGTGATAGCCATTCTTTCAGAAATTTAGTCTGCCTTCACTAATCCTATTACTCAGAATCAATTTGCTAAAAAAGAACCCAAGATCATAGTGTGAGCCCAAACTTTAGGTTTAGATTTTCAATGATTAAAGATGTGACCAAATCCTTTATGGATAAATATGTGAGCTATTTTTCAACTCATCAATCAAATACAGTTTTAAGCTAGTGGGGAACATTGTAAAGAACTATTGATTTGCTGAACTGTTACTAGTTGGGAAGTAGAAAATGGCTAATAGAGTAAAAGCCCTGGAATTCGCATTAGAAACAAACAAATGAACAAACTAAGTCTTGGAAAGTTTAACTTGTTGGAGGAGAAACTGTTGATCAATGGCAGAGCAAGATTTGAAAAGGTGAATCCATTGTACAGTTATCCCTTGGGATCCACGGGGTGGGGGCAGGAGGGGCGTTGGTTCCAGGAACCACCCCCTCCCCCACTGTGGACACCAAAATCTGTGGGTGTTCAGGTCTTTTATATAAAACAGAGTAGTAAAGTCAGCCCTCCGTATCTGCAGGTTTCACCTCCATAGATTCATAGGACTGACTGTTTTCATGGAAAGGAATTCAGAGAGAGAGGGAGAGAGGCTGGGAGAGTACTGGAATAATTGCCTATCTTTTTTCTTCTGTGTCTAAAGATGAGCACATCATTCCTATCCTTGTCTTAAACTCAAAGATGAAGGTAAAAGGAAAGAGAATTGGGGGAAATTTCTTACAAATATCTAAACCAGTTGACCATATTGGCTTTGTTATGCTTCGTAATCCAGAGAATGGCCCCAGCCCTAACTAGGGCATAACAGAGAGGGATACGAATCACATGTGCCATGACGTCTATGAAGCACAGAAGCTAAGAGAACTGGCAGTAGACTCAGTGTCTGGGTTTGACTCCTGTATCTACCCCTTGTTAGCTGTATAATCTTGAAAAGTTTATTTAATCCATTTATGCCTCTGTTTCTATAAATTGTGAGCTGGGAATAATAGTAAAAGCTCCCTCATGGAATTGTTACAAGTTTTAAATAAATTGATACTTGCAGGGGTTTAGAGCTGGCATATTGTAAATATTCAATGCTTGTTAGCTAATAATATTTTAAAAGTATAACAAAAGTTGGTTTTCAGGTTTTCCTCGCAGAAAAAAAAATCTGTAATTGTAGTAATTCTCATAATTTTTAAAATGTGTTAATATTTGGAGGCAGAATTAAAGGAGGCATGAGTATTTGGGGAATGGCTAGCTATTGAAGGTAGTGGGTTGTCAGTCACTGGAAGCATTCAAGTGGAAATTAGACAACTCTTTGCTAGGGGTGTTGGTGCTTAGGGTGTGGGGAAAAGTAGGACGTTAAAACATGAAAGTTGAAAATGAATTAAACAACCTCTTAGAGTTTTATAGCCCAAAAACCATAGGACTCTATATGTTAGCTTGTGTCCTTAACATGGACATCTATTTTTATTTATTTGTCTTTTTTTTCGGTATAATTGAAAAGTAGCTCCCTTCCCTAACCCTAAATATTTAAATACAGGAATATAGGTGATGATGTAAAATCTTTACTAAGAAAAATCAGTCTTTTATGTGGAATAATTTTAATAGAGGTATGTTTCTTAATATATTTCCTTGTGTATATTGTATGTGCATACTAAGGTATATTTATTTTGATTTGAACAATTGAATTGCTATTGAAAAATCTGTCTGAAAAGAAAATTAAAGATGATATGAATTCAAACTATATATACATGTTAATTTTGCATTTATAAGGACTATTTAAAGATGATTTTTCATAATAAAAATCATATAAACTAGAATCCTAGAGGGAAAAAAAATATATATATATATTTTCAATACCTGTTACTATGTACATGTACGTGATTGAACATGTTTCTTTAGGGAAATTTTCAAAAATATTCATTCCAGACCTGGAGCAAGACTAAAAGATATATTTCACCTCTAAAAGGCATTGTCCTGCTAACATTATATGAAATCAGAAGAAAAATCTTTGCTTTGTACTAAAATATACTTTAGCAAAGAATAGAGTTGTCTGTGTTGATTTCCTTATAGTATCATAAGCTCTAGGTGTAGGATAATTTAGAACAAGTTCTTAGTTTAAGCAGCCAGAAATACAGGTTAGATTTTTCACATACAAATAGTAGAAATAAATTATGTCATTTGAGGTTCAAAAACATTGACATTTGTTCTGGATTATCACTGTATGATTTTTGACTCAGTATTGATACCAGAGGAACAGCTCATCAAGAATTCTGGAAACTCAACTGAGAGGATAGGATGACCAGTCATGGCTCCCTATGTGAATTCACCATGTGAATCAGGTTTCTGCCCTTTGTGGTTCTGCCTCCAGTATTCTGCTTGTTATTCTCAGCGTTAACTACAGAAGAAAGAACAAACTCTGAGCATGAGCATGAGCACAGCATGACACAGGAAAGCCAGCAACCAAGTTAGAGTTCTACCCATGAGCAAGAAAAATTAATGTTGGAAAGACTGTTATTTCCTTTGGGGTTTTAGCTAGTGGCAGTTCCCTAACGGTGAGGGTGTGACCTAGATTATCACCTTGAGATGCAATATTTTAAATCGTTTTTTAAAAAGAGGGATTTCTTATTATTACAAGACCATAGTATGTGTAGTATGTAATGCCGTTCAAAATAACCCAGTTATAAGGAAAAGATTTTAAAAGGGTTGATGTGATACATTAAAAGACTTAAAATATTACACTATTTTCTTGACAGATTGCTTTTGTTTCGAAATTGTAAAAGAGGAACACATCTTTCACAATCATTTAAACTGTAATGCTAAGTTAAAAAAAAACTCAGCCACACTAAGAGGTTTACCATTAAACTAAATAAAAATATGAGTAACTGGAAATATTGAGTAGAACCTATGATTTGTTACATTTTTGAGAAGTCTTATTTTTAACCTTTCAATTAGGAAGAATAGTTTGCAACTCAAATATAGTTTTATAATTTAACCCCCCTCTTAGTTATATGTGCCTTAATAGTGACTCTACCAAAACAGCCAGAGTAGACTATATCTGAAAAAGTGATTAAGAATGAGAGAAAAATTGTCACATGAAGCAGAAAAAAGGTAAAAGAACAACAGTGTTGCATTTTTATGGACTGATGATGTTTTGAAAGTCATTTATAAGAAAGCAACAAAATTATGGCAATTGTTGTTAAATAATCTGCTTATAATAAAGTACAAGGTGTACATCTTTAGTTTTAGAAGATAAAGCTATGTGGACAATGAAAAAACTAAGATGTAACTAGAAGTTTAAGAAAAACACTGGAATACTAAAAATCTGGAACAGGAGTTTGCAGGAAGGGCTAATGAGGAGGTAGTTGCCTGGTGCTTTTGAATCAATTAATATATTTAACCATCAATCAATCATACTAACAAAACTTTATCAACAACAAACTCTTGAAAGCAGCATCTCGCCATCAAACTGAATATTTTCTATATCCTCAGAATGATAAACTGTATTACTGGAGGCAAGAGTGGCATCCACCAAGTTTATTTTATTTACTATGCTCTCCTATTAATTGTATTTACTTACTTGAAGTGTAAAAAAAAAAAAAAAAAAGCCGTGGAATTGCAAAGAGTGCTCTCTAAAAGAAATGGCTTATCCTCCCTAGAGAAGCCCACCCGGACACCACACCTGCCTTACCTAGTGTGTGTGGGCTCAGGGTGGTAGTTCCAGCTGATGCTCTGAGCAGCCACGTAGAACTGCCTTAGCCGCGCTGCCTCAGCCCCTGGGCTCCCCCAGCCTGCCCAGCTGGTGCCCAAGACCAGGAGGACCCAGAGGCAAGGGCAACCTGGAAGCATGGCTCCTTTCCTGCTCCTGCCCGCCGCCACCACCCAGGGGTGAGTAGGGCTGCCTCAGCAGAGCGAGCGTCCCCCGGCTCCTCGGGGTTGTCCACCGTCGGGGCTGCAGTGCGCTCCGGGAGGCTGCGGGTGGCAGCGTCCTCCTCCCCTTCAGCTCCCCCAGGCGCTGCGGCAGCTGCAGCCTGGGGCTGTCCCCACCTCCCGGGACCTTTCCAGGCTAGGGGTTGGCTAGGTCACTGCCCCAGAAGACAGGAGGGATTAGGGAGGGCCACCAGGCTAGTGACTGTTTTACTACAGATGAAGAAAGGGCAGAGATCAGAGGCTCCAGCAGGCGGAGCAGAACTGTCCTCCCACGCTTCCCCCTGCTCACCCCACGGAGCACTAGCCCCTCACCAGCCATCATAAAAACCACCTGGGGCAAAGTGCACACTTGCCAGACCCTCTGCACTTCCCAGTGTAATGGGACCCAAAACCCTTAACCACACCACTCCTTCTGATCTGGGAAAGGGCATTGTGCCCTATTACAGGGCACAGAAATACTGTATTTTCAGGTGGTGAGGAGGCAAGGGGATGAGCACATGAACTGGGGTCTGCTGCCCGCCCCACTTTGCTGACTTCTACCCACGCACAGGTCTGTTTTGGTAAAAGCCTGTGGCCAGCAAAGGCAGCGACAGAGCAGAGGGCTTAGAGATTCTTCACTGAGAGAATGAGACCAGATTTCAATTTCACTGTACTGGCTGTGTTCTCTTGGATAGGTCACACAGCCTGTCTGGAGCTCAGTTTTGACATCTGCAAAATCAGGAGGGATAAATAGTTTTCCCCGAAAGGGTTGCTGGAAGGATAAAAGAACACTGTGAAGTGTATAATTCCTAGCAGTTGGAAAGCACACAGCACGTACTTATTACTATGATTATGTTTTTCCTGCCTGCAGGGCCCCTTGTATATCTTGGAGAATTTGACTGTTTCACACGGCCGTAAGATATGATTTTGCTATTTATAGGGAATCTCAGAATTATATCATCTGAAGCATCATCATGACTTTCGCGGGTCTCCTGAATCTGCATGCCTCCAATCTTCTGTCTTAAGATTTGTGTCAACAGATTGAATAAATTGTAATCTAGCACCTGACGTGAGGTCTCCATCATGTCAGTCTCCTCAATAGCATTGCTCTCCTACACACAGTCTTCTGTCTTAGCCCCTGGTCTGATATTATCTGATCAACTTAGAATGCCATTCTTTTTTCCTCTTGGCTGTCCACTCTTTTAAAGTCCAGTCGGAGTTCTAGCTCTCTCCTTGATTCTGAACCAAACTGACTTTTCCATTTTATGAATTCCTCCCACACTCTTCCAATAATATGCTCATGTTGATTACCCTCTGTCACTTTATTTGGGTGTCTGTTGTATCCCCAACTAGATTATAAACTAGTCAACAGCAGGAACAGTGCCTTTTTCTTCTGTATCTATAATATCAGTGGTTCACAAAGCTGGTAAACCACTAGAATTCCCTGGGAAGATTTTACAAAATGTAGATTCTGACTCAGGAGACAGGGCTGATAATCATCATCCTGTAATTCCGAGCTTAGCGATTGGCATAAAATTAGCAGTTAGAGATGCTGTTGACAGTATAGCAGAGAAGCTTTTTAAAAGCAATGTGTCCCTAAATCCCAAGCTTCTACCAAAATTCTTGCAAAATTCTTGTAACCTTTAGTTGGACTGTTTCACCATTTTTATTTCCATGTTTTATTTGCATTTTATTTGCATGTTTACCTAGTCTTTGTGACATGTTCATTGCCTCACATTTCACAGAGCCACGACAGTTACATTGGCTCTCTATTTTTTGCATCCGTTTCAGATAACCAGTATGTAACTTTCAACAATCTATTTATTAAACATGAGATTTAAAGAATGAGTAAAACCCCACTCTTCTTTCCTATAGAACATTCAGGTGATGAGGACTTTTTCTGCTTCTCTGGTTTTCTTCTTGTGTGTTTGAGGGGATGGTACAGTATATATTTGCTGGCTGAAGGGCTGAGTTGTAATTGGGACAAATGTAATTGTGCATTCATTACATTGATGTAAACAGACTGATGGACACAGACCTTATTGAACAAAGCATCAAATAATATAACATGGCATTTGGGTGAATCATTTTATTTAGAAATTTGAAGTATCAGTCTTTGGGTTCTTTGGGGGAGAGTGATGTGTACCTCCCTGTCTTAATTCTTGGTCATCTGCAGCCTCTGGTGCCATCCAGAGGCTTCTCTGGAAACCTTACAGCAGAGGTTTAAAAGACTTCACAAATAGCAAGCACTGAAGACCCCAGGAGATCCTCCAGAAACTCCCTCAAGTCAGAGACGCCACCTGCCTTCCAACAAAGTAGAGGATGCCTTCCTCCAACCCCAAAGTAAAGAGGCAATTTTATTTTTACACAGCCTGGTCTTCTGGTGAGTCAGATGTTCCCGGCTCTAGCTAATTAGTATCTCAGGTGACAGCTGGGGCAAAGCCCGCAGACCAACCAAGGAAACATTCCGTCCTAGCTTCTGAGGCTCATGTCAGAGGAAGAGGAAATGAAGCAGGAAGGGGTGGGGGGTGGAGAGGGTGGGCTTGTGGTACAATCCTTCTGCTCTGTTCCAGAGCTACTCTAAAGGAAATTCCATGTCCTTTATTCACAAATATTTACAGAAAACTGCAGCAAATATGCAACAGTTACAGTCAAGTCTATCAGGAAGCCTGAAGTTCAAAACTAGGATCCTGTAGAGGTTGAGTGAGGTGACCAAGAGGACAGTTCTCTGAAAATGAGACAAAAAATAAAAATAATTATATTTTCCTTAAAAAAAGAAAAAGCTCTCTTCATATGTACCCCCTGAGGCTCAGTATAATTTTTTCCTAGATTCTAGATACTCTGCCATCTGGGCTACTTTCCTTTGGAAGCTCAAAGACTCCTGGAGCTTTTGGGAAAGAGGGGTCAGATTATCTTTGTTTTCCCGGAAAGCTACATAGGGAATTGACTCCATAAACTCTTTCCAGCAGTCATGACTTCTGGTTATCAAGCAAGGTCACAGTGTCAGTACCACCTACGGGCCATCTCACGGAGATGTCATACATCCTGAAATAAGTTACATCTTATTAGAACATTTCTATCCTGGAGGAAATGGAAATCCTCCTATGAACTCACTTAATGCTGTCACTCCACTGCCATATCTGTCCCCGACTGCCACCACAGCTTCCTCCACGGCTTGGAAATATAATACACACTTAAAATTTAACTCATGATAAAGAAAAGTCAAACTTTATATTCTTCCTCTTTCCCCTACTCTTCTATTTCCTCCAAAAATACCTTCAGAGGTAACTTACCTTAAGGGGTGGGGTCAAAGGCAGCATTTGTAAAAACTCCATATTTTCCTGGGTGGCTGAAGAACAGAAACACAAGGATGACCTTCCATATGATGCTCAGTTCTTGACCACAATCCTGCACAGAGTTCCTCCAGAGACTGTGGATTACCACCCCACCCCTGGAATGCTCTGCTTTTAGAGGAGAAGAATAGCCAAAGAAATTTTCTAGATCCCACTTAACAGCCCTGGATAATTTGCACTGCAGCTTATACCCAGGTTAAATTAGTGTTGATGATTTAGGTCCTGAGCACCTGCTATCCCCCCTACTGCAGCCTCTTCTTGGTGAGAGGAAATCCTTACAAAATTCAAGCCTTGATACTTGATCATTTGGCTATGGGTTTTTTTTTAAATATATTTTTATTGAAGTATAGTCAGTTTACAATGCTGTGTCAATTTCTGGTGTACAGCACAATGCTTTAGTCATATAGGAACAGACATATAATTCATTTCATATTCTTTTTCACCGTAAGTTACTACAAGATATTGAATATAGTTCCCCGTGCTATACACTATAAACTTGTTGTTTATCTATTTTATATATATTAGCTAGTATCTGCAAATCTCAAACTCCTAGTTTACCCCCTCCCATGCCCTTCCTCCCTAGTAACCCTAAGTTTGTTTTCTATGTCTGTGAGTCTGTTTCTGTTTTGTAAATAAGTTCGTTTGTCTTTTTTTTTTTTTTTTTGATTCCACATATAAGTGATGTCATATGGTATTTTTCTTTCTCTCTCTGGCTTACTTCACTTAGAATGACAGTCTCCAGGCCCATCCGTGTTGTTTTGGCTATAGTTTTCAAAGAATGGTATTACTGCTCCCTACGGGCATTTTTTTTTTTTAATTTTCATAGTGATCAAGACTTACTATTGACATTAGGGCAGGGGCCAGGGGTGCTGGATGGTCTAATAGGCATGGGCCACAAAAGAACTGTCTTGCACACTCCATGTAACTTTCGAATTTCTACTCAATATTCAAGGAGGCGAAAAATCTCTGAGCCCGGAACTTAACTGCTTTATACATAAATGTTAGTTTTTTGGTGCATCTTTAAAAATGCACCTGCCATCTGAGGGAAGATAATGACAGGTTTTCCAACTCTTTACCAGAGTCTCTCATCATTTTGAAAAATCAGGTTGGTTCTGGCAACACTTCTGATACTGTTTGAGTCACTAAGTGGAATATTCTTGTCAGTTGGCCTTTAAGGTTGTTGCCTTCATAGTGATTCTAATTGAACGAAGGTGCAGGCCTCTGATAACCTCACAGCGTCTGCCAGTGAGATGCCCCAGCTTTCGCATTTTATTTCTATTACAAGTCACTTTCCCTTGTATTTCTCCTTTATATTATGATTAGGGCACTTACTGTTCCTTACAAACATCATGTGTTGTTAAGATATATTATGTGTATATTTTGCTCCAGAATTTAGTAAAGGGGACATTGCCAAAGATCTGTTGCAGAAGAGAGGTGGTAGTGTATGTATAATCCTTCTGACATATTACAGTGAATTAAAAAGCCAAACTAGAAACACTTAATCATGAAAATTTTCCATCTTACCTTTGAGGATTCAAGGGACTTTCCCCCTCATCTGAAATAAGCAAGAAGACACAAAAGATTGGTTTAAAAGAAAAAAATGGGATGGAGGAGAAAGGTCATCAGTGATAGGAATTACTGGGGAAAGTCAGCAGGCTGATTTTCAGATGGGCTCATTATAAGGGACGTATGGGGAACAATCCCCCCCTGAGAGCTAGGACCTTTTTAAGGCTAAGTTAAATATTTGATAATATGTAACTCCAGAGACCTCTCGTCTTTCTCCCTCTTCCCTTTCAACCTCTTCTCCTACCTCTGGTCCCTGCCTTCAGTCTCTTGGCTACTCTTGGTGGTTGTTGAGATCATTGGTTCTCGAAATCCATTTCTTTGGCACTTGAGGGCCCCTATCTTTGCATCCTGTCACACTCCCTCAGCCATTAGTGGGACTAGATAATCACATAAACAAATCCAAGTCGACATAACAGTGGATATTTTCCTTCCCTGGTCACATATGTGATCAGGGGCCTTCTGTCTTAATCCAAACAATGGACTCTGATAGTGGAAGCTTCAAACATGGCAGCAAGTCTGTCAATCATCCCATGGGTAGATAAAAGGAGAAAAGCATCTCCTGGCTAAATAAGTTTAGAAAATATTAAGTGAAGTGAAGATGAACAAGTATATTTATTCCAGGGGATGATTGAGCCTTCAATGTGCTAATAATGTGCATTTTGAATTTGCAGGAGGGGGATATAGTATACAGCATTATCCTAGTGTGGGAACATAGAGTCCTAGAAAGTTTAAAATCAAATTGGGACAGGTCAAGGGAAAATTCCCCCTCCCTACAAAGGAATTTATTTCGTATAAAGATATTAGAGGATGGGTGGCTGCTGGTCCCTCTGCATGGTTCAGAGGGTTCCCTGGAAATGTCTCAAAACTAAGGGAAAAAAAGGACTTGGGGAAAATGACTCCTACATAGTGGCAGAAATTAAGACCCAGGTCTTAGGAGCTCTCGCCTCTGCTTCTGGATTTGGTTAAGCAAGCACGAATGTTACATGGAGGGATTGGTTGTAGCTCTTTGATCTTGAAGCAGTGTTGCTGTTTGTCCATTGCCCTATTCACCCACTTACAGAGTGTATGAAGCAGCTTTAGAAAACCAGCCTAATGCAATGGTGCCTTTGTGAAGGAAGAGAGCATGTGAGGAGGGAACCAGGGGTTCTTCCGCCGAGCACTTAAAAATAGGTCTTGAAACTCCTCAACTCCATGAGAACGCTGTCAGGTACTATTAACATCGCCACTTTCAGTTCTTGGATTTGAGCATCCTGACCGCTCTGACACCCCTCATTACTTTCCATGAAGAATAGTGATGGTCCCCAGCGTCTTATTAAAAGAGGTTTCTCAGCGTATGGGCAGGCCCAACATCTGGGGCAGGCAGTGAAAGGATGTTGTAACCCTTACGGGATGAGTCTCTCTTTTTTATTCCTAGGCTAGATCTATTTTTTGATGAACAGTCTGGTAAACACAGTTTCCCTTATAGAAGGTCTTCATCCATTTTGGTCCCTTTCTTGCTTAAAGCCTGAAGTAGCCCCACAAGTTTTCGTGAGCATGTATATATCTCTTAGCTTTTCATACTAAATCATTGATAAAGCAGCAGCTCTTCACACTAGCTTCGTTTTTCACTTCCTCCACCAGTTTTTTTTTTTTTTTTCTGATTCAGATGCAAAAAAAAAAACTGTGGAACATAGCACTTTTCTAGCTATTTCACTGTTTTAGGTCTTTTCACATGCCATTATTTCTGCTGGAGCTCTTTTTCAGTTTTCTCTCTTAGGAAAAATCCCTCTTATTCTTCAAAGGTAAGCTTAAAAGAGTCTTTCTGCCCTATCAGTTGGTTAGGACTCCTTTATTTTGTGTTCCTGTAATAACTTGGGTTGTATTTTTGCCCAAACACACTTGCTACACTTCAGTGTTAGCACTGATTTAACTTGTCTATCTCTCCTACTAGATTATACATTCCTTAACGTCAGGGACCATCATTCTGTGTCTCACTACCTAACACAGATGATCAATAAATGGCTATTGCATGAAAAAATGAGTGAAGGAAGTAAGAGTAACTCCTTTCTAATTAGTTTTGGCCGTAACTCAGAGGCCCCCAAATGCCAACGTGCAACTTGTCTTCATCAAAATCTGGTGGAGGGGCGGGGGGCTTTTGAAAAATTCAGATTTATAGGCCCATCACCAGATCTCCATATTATGAGGACCTATATTTTTATAAAAATTCTCTATTTTTCTAAAAGGTTCTGATGTGCAGTTGGTTCTCAAGATCAGTTATCTTAGTCTTGTTTTCTTTCAATGCAAATGTTTTTAGACAGGTACTACTGAAGCTGTGGTTTCACTGCCCCACCCAAAATCACATGAGGGAAGAAAATAAGAATACTCTTTCCTATTTACCTTTTTGTCTGCACCGCCTTCTTAGCAGAGCCAGGAGCGTCCCACACACCACTAAACCTGTTGTAGAAGCCACTGCTCCACCAAAATAAGTCAGGGCTTCCTTGACAGTCAGTGGCCCTGCTGTAAAGCAAACACACACACGTGCAAGACATAAGAAGTGTATTGTGCAGAAGACCATCATTCCCCCAGGAGGGTCCCCAGAACTCTAAGAGGTGAGATGAAGTAGGTCATCAAAGATTCCTGGCAGAGCTAACAGCCCAGCACAAGAAGATCTGGAAGTCATAAAATCACTGCAACAGAATGGGACACAGGGCCTAATTTTCTTCCTAATGCTTAAATATCAAACATAATTTCTGAAGGAGTCAGGGTAAGGACCCAACAGAAGGAATTCAGTGATTAAATGATAGACAGAATAAGTGGAAGTTTCGATAAATGAAACTGTAGGTAATTTTACGGGGGACAATTGAAGATTCAGTTGTGCCCAAAAAAAAGAAAGAAAGAAAGAAAAAGTAGTTAAAACAAGCTGCTGGAGAAAAAAAGTGAAAAAAAAATGGGAGGAGGGTGAAATAAACCTTACAAACAGATGGAGCTTAATTAAAGAAAGCCTATGGTAGAGGAATATGGTAAACAAAAGTCTTCTGAGATAATAAATTAGGAGTCTGCCTTAAATCACCTCCAGTTTAAAACATTTTGAAACTTCAAGGTGTAACACACACAGATTGTAAAGAAATGAGAGGATTCATTTCACAAGCTGGAGCTTTGAAAAAGGAATGGTGATTGTCAACAGAGTCACTGAATTTGATTCCCACTGCTCTGCATAAGGCAAGGAGCTTCCGTTTGAGTCATTGTGAAGCACTTATTAAACGCAGGGGAAACCCAGTGATGGAAAATGAGACCATTGTCAAAAATACACAGAGGAGAAATTCTGATTTTATTATTTCCCATATCAAAGTGACTTCCTAACCCATCTGAGAAATATACCTTGGCAGGTTGGCACAGAAGTCGACCACCAGCCATTCTCTTGACAGGCTGTTCTCTCTGAGCCATTAAGTGATTGACCCCCTGGACAATAGAAGCTGCAGGTTGTTCCGTAGCTGAACTTCCCCCAGGGGCTGGAGCAGTTCATCACTATTGGCTCAATAATGTGTAGCTCAGAGCATTTGACAGCTGCAGAAAAAAAGAATGCATGAATAACAAACATAGAATGAAAGTAAAGAGATTATGGTTTCATGTGAAACCAGGCTAGTATTGCCAGTAGATGAGGATGGGCACATAGTAACATTCAATAAATCCCTGCCTTTCAGGGTTGGGGGGTATAGCTCAGTGGTAGAGAGCATGTTTAGCTATGCCTGATGTCCTGGGTTCAATCCCCAGTACCTCCTCTTAAAATAAGTAAGTAAATAAACCTAATTACCTCCCCTCCAACAAAAAAAATACAAAAAAGAAAAAAATATTAAAAAACAAAATTTTGCTCCTTAAAAATGCTGTTCTAAATGTTATCATTACTACCATTGGCAATTAGCTGTCATGTGAACACATGTTTTCTAAAGTAATAAGTGTTCAGCACAGCTGGCCTCTGAAAGTTTGAAAGAAGTAGAGACTGCCACCCTCTTTAAACTATTTTTCAGAGAATTTCAGGTTGTTCCCCCAAATTTGTGGATAGGGAACTAAATTTTACTCAAATTTAACTCAACTCGGAAATCTGAATTTAGCCCAAATAAATGTTATTGAGTCATAATGCCATTTGCAAAGTGCTGTACTGTGTTTCACAGGGAATGCAATGATCAAAGAGACGTCGTGCTTCATGCGTAGGGCGACAGGTCTTCAAGAGGTATCATACATGATTTCTCTTTTTATTTAGGTTCCAATTATGAAAATATGAGATGTCTACACTGTTGCATCATTAACAGAATCGCAACTTGTATTTCACATTTCATGTAGCTGGTTTCGTGTTCAGCAAGCTTATTGTTCTAACACATTTTGGACAGTTACAAATGTTTCCTCCTTTAGGTCTTTGAGTACCAGGCCATTAGCTTGTGACATAAGGAAGGGGACAAGCGGTATGCCTGCTATACATCCCTTCTAATTGGGATTGATGTGAGTTTCATGGAGAAGCAGACGCTAGAAGTGGTCTTGGAGTTGGATGCAATTTCGACAGTCACACACAATGACTAGCTTGCTAGAAGATAGCATCAGGACTGCCTGCTTCTTTTCACATTACCTCTGCATGCTGGCGCTGCTGCTGTCCATTGTCCAGAAGGTCTGCATCTGAGAGTGCTGTCTCCCATGAGTGTGAATCCAGCTTTGCATCCAAAGTGACAAGTGGTATTTAAACCAAAGTTTCCCAGGTGATGCTGGCAGGACATTCTTCCCTTCTCTGGAGGAATGAGGGCTGGACATTGCACCTCCAGATTAGAAGCTGCTACTATGTCTGTTTTGAGAAAATGTTGCAATTTAGAGAGCCTCCCATTAAAAAGAGCATAACAGAGTTAAGACTGACAAGGAATAACCAACTTGCACTCCTTTCATAATCAGAGAGGCTCTAGCAATAGCTCTTCAAGGAACTTAAGGAAAACCATTCATCTCAGGTGTGGAAAACCAGGCGAAAACAGTGATTTAAAACTGTCCTGAGAGAGATGATTCTCCTGGCCAGAAGAAATTGGGAGAGAGGGGACATCAGTGTTACTGACGTTCAAAACAAAAGAAAACAAAACCAGAATAATTGGTGCAGGAATATAAGAATCCGTATAAAGCAAAATATGCACAGGCCAATTGATTGCCCATTGCTGCCTCATTAAGAGGTGGCATTGTCCTCTGGCCAAAAGTCGGCATGAAATACGAAGTGTGGATGATGCCACTGGCTTTGTCACTAACTTGCCATGTGGCAGAAAGATGACAGTTGATTTCTCTAAGCCTCAGTTCCTTGATTTGAAAGACTGGACCAGTGACTGCACCCTAGTACTCCCTCCTGGCAGTGAAGCAACGGAGACCATTCAATCGACTCTCAAAGCTCTTTGAGAAAAAGAGGCCAAAATGAGTAAAGAAAATGTGTGCCTAAGGATCAGTGTATCTTTTATCCACAAGTGTGAAAAAGTCCTTTCACTCCTTATAAATTTTTGACTCATATGCTGTGTTTCCTAGACCCCAATAGGTAACCCATTTAATGACAAGAAGTGGAGCTCTCACAAGAATAATAATATAACATGTACCTGTCCCATCAGAAGAGTGTATGTGTGTGTTATTTTTGCTGAAGGAATTTCCAGAAAAAGAGCTGTCTCAGTGAGGGTATCCTACTTTACCTTCACAGGTCGGTGGAGGGGCTGTCCATCTGCCAGAAGCTGTGCATTCCACGTGGTCGGACCCCTCCAGCCGAAAGCCCTTGTTACAGGAGAAATGGCAGGTGGAGCCAACGATGAATTCTCCCCGAGTGTCAGAACAATCCAGGCTTCCGCGCTCTGGGGCAAACAGTTCTGGGCACTTGATGGCTGGAGAATCAAATCAAGAATGTCACGATCTCCAAGTTGATGTGGAAGCTTGGTTTTGCACCAGATTTGTTCATTCACGTACTCAACAAATCCTGATGGCGCTCCCACTAAGTCTGGTGTTTTGCTAGGTCGCCAGCATTTCCCAACAAACACAACAGGTGGTTAAGTACCAGGGCAGGGAGAAGGGTGGTGGGCTTGCAGAGAGGAGTGTAGGTAGAAGTCACACTGAAGAATTCAGTTTCATCCTCTTCCCTCCACACCCGCTGCTTCAGAGACCTTGCAGCCACCCCTGACTCTCACTGTCCTCTCTGTGTAAATGCAGCCCAGGATTTCATTTTTGCCCTTTCCTCCTGCCTGAGACTACTTTCTATAGTATCCTGGTGTCCCTGCAAATTCAACCCAACACATCTAAAACTGTGACGATCATCTTCTGTCCTAGAATACTATTTCCTCCATTTAGATCCCCACTTTTTTTGTTGTTGTTGTTTTTTGTTTTTTTTAACCACAGTTTTGTAGCATAGGAAACCTCAAAACCTCCTGGTCAAGCTAGATTAGTCCCCAGGAATTCCCTGAACTGACCTCATGTATTGTTGCCTCTGGTTCCTGGCTCACACTGCTCTAAAGTTCTTTCTATTTTCACTGAATAAAATCCCACCTGCCCTCTAGGATCCAACTGAACACAGCCTCTCCAGATCTCTGCAGCCTGAAGTCCCCTCCCCTGAAGGCATCCATTTTTTTGCTTGAACTCGTATGCTGTCATATCTCATGTCATCTCTTCCCTCTCCTGCTGGATGGGGAGCTCCTAAAACCCAAGAACCAGAAATCTTTGTGTCTCCCACAGTTCACACTGCAGGATCTCAAGAGGTGGTGCTCTTGCCAAGTGGATGAGGAAATGAATTTTTAATTTACCATTTCCCTCAAAAACGGTTTCTACAAATTATTGCCATTATGTATTTCTCTTAGGATCCTGTCTTTCTCACCATTAAATTCTCTGACATAGTCTATTATTTATCAACAAATGCTGGGTTATTGACAAACTGATTGACTATTCTTTCTTTAAATCCAAGGCTATCTCAAAGCAATGCTTTAATTGGGTAAGGCTCATTTTGCTTAGCTATTTTCCTTTTTAAAAAAAAAAAAACCTCTTGAAGTCCTATGTGATGCCTCATGGAAAAGTAATATATATTGGCTTTTATGTATTTGCCCACCTGTTTTATTTGTTTTTGTTTTTAAAACTTTTTTCTTTTCTTTTTTTTTTTTTTTCTTTTGTTTTGCAGGGGGTAGGTAATTAGGTTTACTTACTTATTTGATTTTTCAGTGGAGGTACTGGGGATTAAACCCAGGACCTCAGGCATGCTAGGCATGTGCTCTGCCACTTGAGCTATACCCTCCCCCCTGCTCATCAGACAATTGTGGGTCCTTAGTGTATGAATCCATACAAATAGCCCAGTTAACATACTGAATTTTAGTTTGAAATGCTCAACTTTTTGAGTAATTAATAAATCCATGGATCTGGCAGATAAACTCCATTTATCAAACATTTATTAAGTATACCTATTGGTGTAAGTCATAGACATTAAATCATCAGTGAACATTTTCACTAAAATAACTTCTTCAGAATCTCCCAGAATTTCATATTTAAGCCCAAGAAAATACATAATGTCAACCACATGAGAGCAGGGAACTTGTCAGCTCTTTTCAACACTGTATCCCAGGCAACAGGGCCTGGCACCAAGGAAGGGGGTCTGAAAATAATTGTCAAATGAATGAATAAGTCAGTAAGCACAATTTAAATTGGATGCGTTCTAACAAGTGTTTTTACATGGTCTGAAAATAAACAAGAGGCATTACTATTTTAAAAAACTGAGTTAAGTGACTCCTAGTATACACAGAGAATTACTACAGCATTAAATGCACTTGGGGATATTGCTTTGGTCTCAATTTCGTCAGTCTTGTTCTGCCAGGGTTATAGATACAGCCTTTTGTTACCTATGAAAGGCTCTGAACCCTCTTCTGTAAACACTAACCTGTCCCATCTAAGGCCCTTAATAAGGATTTGACTAACTCACATAGGGAACCATGTTTTCCTGTCTGAAGGGCAGTGTGGTGAGGTACATGGAAACCTAACCCAGATCTGGTGAATGGTGGGCACCCAGCAACCATGGGCTGAATTAAATTCGTAGTGATACCAAGGGAGCTGCTGGAGTGGAATGGCCAAGTGCAGATGTAGAGGAAGAGATTTTTACCAAGGAATCACATCTGTGGGTAACTTTAGAAAGTCGTCATACTCTTGAGCCTACTCTAAAACTGCCAAAAAACTGAGTCACTCCAAAAAGAACAGAAGATTGATAAGGGTTGTTTTTATCACCATACTTAATGCTCCATTTTCATGGACTTCAAGGCAGTGCTGTCCACTGGAAAGGTCTTCAGGGATGTTTTTCTGTGACCCATGAAGTAGATGTGCATGATTGCATGTGAATTCGTAAGTTACTGGATTCACTGACACTCAGTTATCAACTTACAACCTATTTAGCTGATTCTCCTCTGTTCTTTTGTATAATCTCTTTTTACTTGAGTTGGATATAATTTTATCAAGATTTTTTTGCAAAGATATAGTATAAATAATCAATTTAAATGAGTCGGCTGGTCTGAACTCAAATGATAAAAATAAAGACTAGGAGTCTTCATGGAATCAGAGGAATGCAGAAGTAAACTATAGATGTGAGCCAGGCCAGGGCTTCAAGGGCACACATTTGCTATATTTTAGAACTTGGATGAGTAGGGACATGGCAGAAGGGCAGGGCTAGGATTGGGACTTGGTGCCAGGACCCACCTCTCCCCACCAAGGTGAGGTTGGCCATTAGGAGTTGGGTCTCCAGAGTGTCAATGACAAAGTGAATGGGAGATCAGTAATCTGCATCAGGATAGTGTCCCAACAGGCGGGGGCAGGAGGGACACAGCAACCAGAGACAAGCAATTCAGCACCACTTAGGTTCAGGGAAATGGATTCAGGTCCTGGAGGGCAAAGGCAGGGAGGAGACTGGGAAATACAGGCAGAGATCAAGTCCTAGACAGGGAACTGACATTCTAACTAAAAAGGAACGGTCTATGGAACCACTCAAAAGATGGAACCTCACATTGCACTGTGAAGTGGAGACTGAGTGTTCCACCTGCCCCACCACCCCTGCTTACTTGGTGGCCCTCAAGCCCCTCTGATATAGCCTCGGACTCTGCAAAACACCATGTGAAAATCAGGGTTCTGAAGGGTTAAAAATTCACAGACTCTGGTGTGTGGGAAAAGAAGAGAAACTATTTGGCTAAATACAGAGAGTAAATTTGGAGAATGCGGTAGAAACACAGGTGCAGATCCAGAGCTGATGATCAGGCTCAGACGAGGTTGACAGTTCCAAGGCCCATTGTTGACTTCAGCTGCTGCCCAGGGGCAAGGTTGGTTCTAGACACTGAGTGCGGCTATACCTGCAGGGTGGGGGGCAACTGCTGCCTCTTGTGGAAAAAGGGGTCTAGAAAGGAGTGAGGGGAACAGGGGCTTTAGAGATTACAGAGTTAACAACCATGCTGGTTGCATATGTGATTTAAAACTTTAGTGAGATACTTCTTAGGGATTGTTTTATTATTTAGCCTTGAAACTTAATGTGGAAAACCAGAGCTCGTGATAACTGTCCATAGAATACATGAATGAGTGACTGAGAAATAAGTGATGAAACACAAACCTTAATGATATCAGCTGTAAATGTTCTAGATTGCTCAGGTGGCTTGTAGTATATCTTTTTGACGGCAGATAATATCATTTTATGTCCTTTAACCTACAGAATTCTTGTCCAGGGAAGAGACCTCAGAGTTGATCTTGCCCACTCTTCCCCTTTGGGAATGGGGAAAACCAGGGGTGTGAACATGATCTACATGACATGTGACTTCGGGGAAGAGCAACACAGGTCTTTGGATATTAATCTAGTGCTCATTCCACCGGAAGGAATAAGTGTTTCGCTCTTTTCATATAACACTGATATATTTCTATCAACATATCCTCTCATTTGATCACCAGGCACTGCCTTCTCTAAAGTTCACTTCGCCGGTTACAGCTGCAACTAGAAAAGCGCAGTGGAAGAGAGTCAAATTACAAGCGACTGACCCGGGATTCAGAAACCCGCCACTGGGTGGCAGTGTAGTGCAGTGATAAAAGCACTAGCCAGACTCCAGGGACACCTAGGTTTGAATCCTAACTCCATACTTCCTAGCTATTTGATCTTTGCCAGCTATTTATCGTCTCAAAGCCTCTGTTTCTTCATCTTTAAAACGGGGGCAGTAATAACCATGTTAAAGATTGTTGTATGGATCGAATGCAAAGATGCATATGAAATAGCTGGTACTTACACAAGCAATAAATATTAGCTATTGTTGCTGGCTTTATTTTTACTGAGTGCAGGACATGGAACAGGAAGTTAGAACAATGGTGACTTTTGAAAGTAGACATGAGCTATAAATTAACAACTTCAGTACACTTAGAGCATAATCTATGCTGGATACTATCAGACAGATGTTTTAGGGGACTCACAGGCAGATAAGATCTGGCCCCTGCTTTTAAGGGGCTGCTAATTCCTTGTCAAGAGGGCTTGAGCATGAGAAAATTTAATTGGCAAATGATAAGCTTCAAGTCAACAGATACTTGTCACACCCCCACTTTTTATTCTGTCTAGTTGCTGCAGGAAATGCAGAGATGAAGAAAGCACAGTCCCACCCTCAAGGAGCTCATAATCCATACAGAAGTGGAGCAAGGAGAGTCGCACATAAACAGACTGTGAGATCCTGGAGGGGCTGGGACGAAATCACATCCATCCTTGAATGAGCTCAGTGTCTGGGGCTTGGTAGTGCTCAGTGAGGGTGAGTGGAGGAGTGAATGAGTAAGAGCACAGTAGAGAAATTCTCTACAATGAAGTAAAAGTCCCAGCAACATAGCTGAGCTTCGTCACTTACTGACAGCGTGAATTTCCACAAGTTACTTAATCTCTCTGAAACTCTATTTTCTCATCTATAAAATGGAGATGATCCTGTCTTTCCTCATTATTCCAGAATTGTGGTAAACATCAGATGACACTCAAACATGTTACACAACTGTGAAATGTTTGAAGTTATTGTTACGAGAATATTCAGAGAGAGAGATGTTGATCTAGATTATTATGCTTTGTGGAGAAAGCTCTCTTTAGGTTAAGAACAGTTTTACATGAATCTCCATTCTATAATGTTATCTAAGAAGCCATAAAAAAGGACAGACCCATGATCCTACCTTCACACGTTGGTGGGGAACCTGTCCAGTGTCCGGATGGGGTGCAATCCAATCTTTCTGGCCCAGATAAGGAGAATCCCTCATCACAGATGAAGTGGCATGTGGATCTGTAACTGGAATCTCCAAGAGGTTGGATGCAGGTCTTTGTTCCATTCTGAGGGCTTAGCAGAGGTGTGCAGGTAATGGCTACCGTGGGCGTGGCAGAGGAGGAGAGAGGAGATTGTTTCAGAACACAGCAACCTGAAATGATTGTGTGTGTGTTTGTGTTTGTGTTTGTGTGTGTGTGTGTGTCCTTAACACACAAAGGCAATATTTGGTTAGAAATGATTGTTTGATTTTCATAGTGCTCTATCATTAGTTAGAGGCCGTGGCTGTGTAACATAGCAGCGTACAGTGGACTGGCATCCTGAAACGCTCACCCACAAAGAGCTTTAGAGGTGATTTAAAGGGGAGCTGGTGCTCAGTTGGGAAAGGTAGTGATGCGGCTCATGTCAGTTGCCCTGAGCAGGAGTGGGAATGGCTACTTCCTGGATTCCTAATTCAGAGCCAGACCTAAGGACCTTGCCAGAAAACAATGACAAATGATTGGAAATAGGGACCTAGAGTGAAATACTTTCTCTCCCTCCAAAAGCTCCTTCCCCCAACCAAGTGGTAGAAAGAATCCGGGTCCAAATCCTGCCTCTGTTACTTACTAGCAACGTATCATCTCTGGACAATAAGCTTTCTGAACCTCAGTTGCTTCATCTATGAAATGGGAAAAATAATAATCCTTGCCTTGCAGTGATCCTCAGTTATATAAAATAAGTTAACTGAATCACATGTAAAAATTAAATTTAAAAATATTTTTAAAATCCTGACACAAAGTAGGGACACAATGTAATTGGCCACGTGCAATGCAGATGTTCTTCCTGCAGTGGTACAGTGACCAGCCCCAAGTTGTTCACTTACGAAAGAGGTAAATGAGACCTCATGGTTCTTTGTCACAGTTTGTACATGTAGAGTTTGTGGTGCTAGAGGATTTGATTTGGTTGGAGATCATGTTCTGTGACTTTTGGCAAGTCACTTAACCTCTCTGAATCTCGATAGCATTACCTTTAAAATATGGAGAATAGCATTACAGAGCTCCTATGATTTTTACAAGGCTCAAAAGTGAAAACACTCTGTAAACAAATGTTAATAGCTGTCAAGATATCCCTCTGCCAGTTAATGAAATAAAACTAGGTTAAACATGTTGACATTAAAAAATGAAGACTGGGGTGGGGGGTATACCTCAGTGGTAGAGTGTGTACTTAGCATGCACAAGGTCCCAGGTTCAATCCCCAGTACCTCCATTTAAAAAATAATAATAATAAAAAAATGAAGACTAAGAGAACATGTGGATGGTTTAGGGTGTTTCTTCTTCACTGTTCAGCCTGACTGAGTAGTATGTGGCTTTAGACAAGAGATGGTGGTGGTATGGATAAACTGAGGGCTGTTTTTTGGCCACAGATTTGAACTGCTTGAGGTTTCAAGAGCATGTTCTATACCTTTCTATTCCCTTCATCCCCTCCCCTCTCCAGCTTCATTCTCCCTAATCTCATCAGTTTGTCCAAAGACCTAGTTATTTTCTACCACTTGGGTCTTTCTGTATTCAGTGCGTGTATGTTTGTGTGTGTGTGTGCGTGTGTGTGTGTGTGGTGGGCCAGGGAGAGGACACAAGCCGAGGAGCCTATAAACTGTAAGGACAAATCAGGAGGGTGTTGGAGCCCTGGAGCCCATTTGCAGCTCTTTTCTGGCCTTGCCTTCTGATGGCTGGGCTGGGGATACAGGGGCAAGGAGGACACTGAAAAGGAAAAATGTCTGATAGCACTCTCTCAGAAGTATTACAACAGCTAGTGGATTGCAAGCCTCTTGGTACCTTCCTGCCCAGACCACATTTGGGTATTTCACTTGATGCTCACCCAACAGCAGGAGGAGAAAGTTCAGTCACAGTAAACAAAGAACCAAAAGCGGAAGGGAACTGGAAGGTCACAGGAAGCCGTGGTGAGTGATAGCCTCCCTGCTGTGACACACCCAGCAGGCAGGGCAGTATGGGGCAATGAACTGCAATCTGTGCCCTGTACAGCCCAAGGTTGCCCAGAAGGGGTCCCATCACTGTAACACCCTCCCCAGGGATCCCAAGTTCTTCCCCAGAGCTGGGCAGACTTTGCAGTATATCTGGGCTTCAGTGTAGCCAGGGTGAGAGCTGAGGGGCCAAGGTCAAAAGCCTCACCCGGGTCTCTGCAGACCCAGCTCAGAAGGTGTGCCCAGCCCCAGCCCCAGTGGCTTGCCATGCTTTCTGCTGCCTGAGGATAGAGGACATGAAATTCTGTTGAATTTGTTCATTGGTTCATTCATTCATTCATTCATTCATTCATTCCCTGTTGACCTAACTTAACAGTGGTGTCCGTGAGTGTGTGCATGGGTATGTGTGACCTGAATAGCCAATGGTTTACTTTTTATTAGAAACATGGGTTTGCCTGCTTTCACTCAGATGTTGGAAGTCTGTACAAAGAGAAATGCAAAGGCAAAGGCAAACAATGCAGAATTGCCTTGTATTCTACCTATTTCATTTTATTATTAAAATTGTATATATATATGCACATAAAAATACCATTTGCGTGAAGTAAAAAGTGAATAGGGAAAATACTGGAAGAATTCATACAGAAATGTAAAAACATAACCAGTATCTTTTTAGGGTGGGGCATTTTAGGGGAGGTACTTAAGAGAATATTTTGTTTCTATTTTCTTATTTTCCTGTAGCTTTTATAAATAAAAATCTTATTTTTAAAAAGCAGTATTTGCCATAAATATAAGTAAATAATTGGATACATTGAGTAGAAAAAAGAGTGGGGAGTATAAATAGTATGCACCTGTCCTTAGATTGGCAAATGCAGATGATTAGACCCAGTTCTATTTCACACAATAACTGCTTTATCTTATGTCAAGCACAAGGCAGATATACAGACTTATGTTGAATATGCACTTTTTTCTCTTCTGAGGACCCTGCAACCTTGCATGTATAGATTAGTTTTTCCTCTTTTCATCAGTCTTCACTTTATACTTCTTCAATCTTACACAGACCTTGGAAGATGTTTGCAACCAGGCACTTGTAAATTCTGCCCCTCCCATTCCATTGTTCAACCCATTAGTTGCCCCCTATTCCAGAATTATACTCCATGTTTCCTAGGAGGAAAGTGCCCAGTCAGCCTTGGGACAGCCATCCTGAGGCTACTTTTTCCTCTGGTCTTCTTTCCAGATACTATTTTTAGGCAAGTGAGTACAGTTCTCTTGGTTCATGACAGGAGCTTTCAGGTCCTGGTGAAGTCAGATACAGAGTTGGCAGGGGGCCACTCCCCATGACCTGTTGCAAAACTTCCTGTCACTTGTGGTGTCTGCCTAGCCCCCAAAGGCATCTGCATTTGGGATCCCTGGGTTATGTGATGGAAGTGTGTATTAATTTTCCAGTCCATTTCAAGTTTCTGTCCCCTAGGCAGTTACCACCTCTAAAATATAGCTTTTTACAATAAGCCTACAACTTATTTTTGAGACGCTGGAAAGAATCTTACCTTGGCATTCCGGAGAAGGATCACTCCAGTCCCCAGTATCCAAGCATTGCAGCTCACTTGCTCCCACCAGCAAGAAGCCATTGTCACAGGTGAAGCTGCAGGCTGACTGGTACCTAAAGGCACCAAAGGGATGGGAGCAGTTCACCCGGGCCTTGTCTGGGACTGGAAGATCCTGGCACTGCAATGCTAGGAAGAGAGGAATTGAGAAAGTAAGGGAATGAGGAAACAGTGATATACAAGTACTCATTAATTTCAACCCCTTGACCCTTTCTAGTAGTGCCAACAAGAGGGATTTCTGAGTTGGGCCGGTTTAACCTGGAGGTTGAGAAAAGTGTCATTTAATCACAATGCCAAATGAAGGACTTTATGAGGAAAATGCTGAGCCATTGTTAAGAATTTTGGCAAAATGTATCCGTAATTTAAAAAATGTCATACTTTTGGACCCAAGAATCTATGCTTAGTATGTAAACGAAATGCATATCAAAAATCAGTTCAGAGTTTTCTATCATGATATTATTTGTGAGAGCAAAATGTTAAAAACAAACATAAATGCCACGAATTAAGAGGCAGAAAATTAAGTATGCTGGGTCCATGAAAGAAATATTAAAGGTCACTAAAAATTATATATTTCACTTTGAAAAGATATGGGAGGTGTCTCAATGTGTGATATTAAGTGAAAAAGCAGAATAAAAATTATATCTATACCATGAACTCAATCCATAAAATAGGTGACCGTAAACAGAACACGTGCATTCCATACATGTTAAGTCTTTTCTCATCTTTGAAATGGGAGCAATAATTTTAATTCCCGCCTGGAGTTAGACTAAAATGCTCAATAAATATTATCTGCCATTATTACTATTATTAATAGTAGCAGCAGCAGCAATAGTCATGAAATCGCTACAGCTATGCATCAGGTGCAGATCTCGATTGTCAGGGTGGAAAATGCTAGGAAGGCCTCTCAAGGGGGTAATTGAAACCACATGTCTGGATACTTAAGAGAAGAGCCAATTCTTCTTCTAGATGATTAGATGTCACCTGCCTGGAGACAAGAATGGCTCTAGTGGACCCCCAAGATCACCCCTTTTTAAGCGTGTCCCAGGGCTCTCTGTGTCTTTGCCTCTCGGACAGTACACCGCAATACATCCCATTACCCCCACTAAGCCCCACCAACATGGTGCACAATGATCTATTCCCCTTACTGCCCCCCCCTTTTTTTCAATATTTTATTGTGGTAAAATACACATAGCATAAAACTGATCATTTACTACTTAACCATTTCTAAGTGTACATTTCAGTGGCATTAAGTACATTCACATTTTTGTGCAACCATCACCCACCATCCATCTCCAGAACGTTTTTCATCATCTCAGGCTGAAACTCCATATTCATTAAACAGTAACTATCTCTGCCCCCTCCCTCCAGCCCCCCTGGCAACCACCATTCTACTTTTGGTCTCTGTGATTTTGATTACTTTAAGACATATGTGGAGCCATTCAGTACTTGTCTTTTTGTGCCTGCCTTATTACATTCAGCATAATGTCCTTGAGATTTCGCCCGTATTGTAGCATGTGTCAGAATGTCCTTCCTTTTTATGGTTGAATAATATTCCATTGTATGTAGATACACTTTTCTTATCCATTCCTCTGTGTTGGACACTTGGGTTACTTCTACATTTTAACTATTTTGAATAATGCTGCTGTGAACATGGATATATAAATCTCCCTTTGAAACCTTGCTTTCAAACTACTGCCTCATTTTAAAATTTAGACCCAGAGGATTCACATAAATTGCTCAGGGAGCTCATGTGAAAGGCCAGTATTCCACTTCTGGGACATGAATTCTGTGGGGGGTACCCTTTGTAAAAACAAATAATCCTAGTGACCTCCCTATGCCTGAGTTCTTCTACAACAGCAAAATATTGAAACCATGAACTATTTAAAGAAGCTCATTTTGTAAAATCAGAAACATGATTTATAAGGTGATGTTATTATCATTATTTTAGCTGCATTTGTAAAGCTTATAGCAGTTTTAAGCTTTATTTACACACATTAATCCATCACCACTAGTGAGGCAGGTAGATAAGGCAAATAATAGTATTCATTTTGCAAATGACACTGAGCCTCAGAGAGAGGAGATGACAAATTGCTGCCGGGAAACGGCAGAACTGGACTAAATACCTTGTCCATTACTCTTCCACGATTCAGTACTGCTCCTCGCGCATCATTCCTTCCTCCCAATCCTCCCTCATTCCAACTCATCACATCCGTGTCTATCCATGCCACCATCACCCGTATTTCAGTGTGCTGTCCCATACATGCGTCTGAGCCTGCCTTCGCTCACCACTTCGTTCCGAGTGCCCAGCACAAAGGGCCTGGCACATAGTAGGTTCTTAGCGAATATCTGAATAACAAATGAATGACAGAACTAAATGCAGATGCTGATAACTTTAATAAGCTGAGAGGCACAGAAGGAACGTTAGGACATTGCAGTACCTTGACAGACCGGGGCTGGCGCAGTCCACTGTCCCAAGTCAGCACATCGAACTGTGTCAGCTCCCCTCAGCCTGAAACCCTCTGCACAACGAAAGCTACAGCTGGTGTTGTACTGAAATCCTCTTGAAGATGGGGAGCAGTCCATGCTTCCATGGGCAGGACTCTCTGGTGGCTCACATGCAATGGCTAAGTGGAAAAAGTGATCATTAGAAACCAGGTAATGGAAGGGCTCAGTTCCTTCTCAGAAGAGCTCTTGAGAGATGCTACATCTTTCTGACCCACATTGTCAGTCTATTCAGAACCCCAAATCCTCCCTTTCCCAGAAGGGGATATGCCTGGAACACCTTGCCATGCCCTTCTTCACCTGGACCACTGACCTGCCCTTCAAGTTTCAGTTTAGACTTCACTTTCCTTAAGAAGCCTTCCCTGCCCACCTCAGCTCAGGGTACAAGCTCTTCCAACGTGCTCCCACAGCCCCCATTCTTGAGCTGTTCATACACCATCGTGATTCTGCGCCTTAGATCACACCCTCCTTGAGTTCTCCTAGTGGTATCCAGGAGCCTGGCAGTGGCTGAGATATCGAAGTTGCTCTTTAAATATTTATTGGCAATATTTGTAAATTGGATCTGGACAGAGTAGAAATTGAACAGGCTGGACTTTTAAGGAGAAAGCTGGCAGAATGCAGCTATTGTTGACACTCTACTACCTAGCCCTATAAAACGGTCCCCAACAAACCACATCTCTGAAACACAGGATGTCATCCTAATCAGACTTCTATTGCTAAGAGAGTACAGCCCAAGGTCAGTTCCTGAGCACAATTAAGTGACCTCAACTCTGGTAAAGACTGGTTTCCTCATGCTCTTCCTTGATAAAGCATTTCATCTCCAGGCTATTCCTGGGCGGCGGCGGCGGGGAGGGGGATGTTTCAAAATATAAAGTCTACCCTTACACTGTGACCTTAGACCTCTGGTTTTTATAGGATCAGGGCATTTAAGAACCAAAGATTCTCTAGGGTTTCTCTCTTACTTTGTAGATGAGAAGTGGAAGGTTCAGAAATGTTAAGTGACAACCCTAAGGTCAGATATCTAGACAGTAGTAGAGCTGGGCTCATAATCCAGGACTCCCGGAATTCACTAATTTAACATGGAATTTCCCACTATACTATTCCCCCTTTCTGCTTTGCAACATGAAGGTGTGAGGCAATTGCACAGAATTCAGTTTTGCAGGATTATGTAACTGCCTAGGATTGTATCACAGCCTCTTTTTCAATGCAGTAGTTCCTTTGCTTCTCTGTCAAAGGCTACCTCCAAGGCCCTCAATGAGCAATCTCTCTCTTTGTCCTAATAGCCGCTGTTCTGACTCTCTCTCAGGTATAGGATGTTGTCCCAGTGGCTTCTATATGCCAGTGAGGCAGGGAGGGAGAAAAGAGGCAGAAACAAAGGAGGATCAACTCCTCAGCTCTCGCTAGATACTTTATACATGCTACTTTGTTGTATACTTTTCATATACTTCATCCTCAGGAAAGCTCCCTGCGACTCGTAGCTCATTTCACAAAGGAGAAAAATCTTGCCTCCTGGAGGCTGAACAACCCGTTTCAGTGTCAGAGCCCGGAGGAGGTCATCCTGATATTAAGAGCCCTTTATCTTTCTACTGTGCCATGACTCCTTCCCAGATGGACTGAGGACTGCTAAAAAAATATCCCACCCTTACAGGCTGGCAAGAGTGTGGTCCCCTGACCAGGGTGAATGGAGTGGAGTGTGTCCTAGCTCCTCACTCCATAGCCAGCTTCACACTCAAATTTGCAGCTGGAGCCACATGCAGAGGCAGTGAGGGCATGAACACAGTCCACGGTTCCTTTGCTAAGGGCTGACACTGCACAGCTGGAGAGAACCGAGGACAGAAAGAAAGGTACTGAGGAAGGAAAAAACTGTGCCCACAGCTGGAGAGCAATGGTGGAACAGCCTCTGGAAATCCAGGTGGAGCGAGAAATCTCTAAGGGTACGGGACCTGAGCAATATTCACCCAGACTTAAGAGTACCAGTCCCCAGGGTGACCTGAACCTCTTTTTTAAAAACTCCCTCAAGCTTTTTCTAATGTCCTCTATTCCCTTTACTGCTACCATCCTGGAAGGTCTTCGAGTGTCTAGGATGCCACCTTTTCCCTCTTCTGTGAAATTTATGAATGAAGTCCTTCTGAAACTGCTTGAGGGCAGTGAGTTTTCGGGAAAGGAGGACTTTTAAATTTTGTTTAAAATCAGTAGTAAAATCAGCCTGTTATTTATCTAGAGCATGCCACTCTTCCTACCTTAGATGTACCCAGTCCAGCTGAGTGGTAGATAAAAGGAGAATCAACTTAGGGCGATTCAGGTGTTTCTCCATAAGCTGGTTAGTTTCATCTGTACTCTCAGCAAGAACCGGGTGCAGGGGACAGTCTACACCTGCAGCTGCCTGCAACTCACCTTTACACACTGGAGCTGGGGCTGTCCACATCCCTGAGGCTGTGCACTGCACCACCTCTGGCCCAGCTAATGCAAATCCCTCTTCACAACTGAAGCTGCAGCTGGACTGGTACTGGAATGCTTCTTCAGGGTGGAGGCAGGTCATGCTTCCTTGCTCAGGAGTCTTCAGGGGTGGACACTGGACAGCTAAAAACAACCACAGAGCAATGGTGTGAGACCTCGGGTTATGTCCAGCACCTTGGAAGCCTTAGGATGCTGCAACAGCAGACAAGGTGATGAACTTGGCTGGTTAAATAGTACTTCTAGTGATTGGAATGATCCAAACACCCTTATTTTTCATTTACTTTTTAAAGAAGCAAGGTAAAATAATCAGATAGGTGATATCCAGCCCTAAATCATTATTCTACTCTGTTCCCTTTGCAATTAACAAAGGGAGAGGAATCCCTTTGTAATACTTTTGCCTGAGAATCAAGAATTAAATTGACTACCTCATTCCACAGATACAAGATACCATGAAAATCAAACTTAGCCTTACTCTGTTTGATGGGTAATCGTAATAACCACAATTTCCCGTCTAATGTAGATCCTCATTATTTCCTCTTTTTTAATGGAAGAAGATTATTCTTCCCCTCTGAAATTCTAGTTATCAGTAAGGATTGAGTCTACAGACCTACACACTGTGGGGGCTTATTCGTCCAGATTCCAGAAGCCAAACATTCCAGCTCGCGAGGTCCCTTCAATGTGTAGCCTTCAGCACAGTGGAAACTGCACTGTGAGTTGAAAGAGAAGTTTCCCAGAGGGTGACTGCAGTTCTTGAGTACAGTGTTGAGGGAGTTCAAGTTCTCCACACTCTTTGACTGTGGGGACAAAATATTGATTTCTTTCTTAGCTGATTCAAAGGCAATGGTCAGGTTTGCTGAAAGCTGGAAGCTGTTTGTATGATCCTCTGAACTGTATCTCACTAGGCTTCTCACCCAACCTGTCATCTTTACTTGGTTCCTTTGTATTGGCTGCATTTGGAGAAATAATTATTCTTCCACTGTTTTTTTTTTTTCTTCAAACAAGCAAAAGTAGCCTTTTACCTTTTGAGATTTTACAAGCAAACACTCAAAGAATAAAGTCTTTTAACGCAGAGTGTGTCTCAAACAGTTTGAATGAGGCAGACTGACAGAGGGCATGGAGAGGGGCTAGGACTAGCCTTGACTCACTGGAGAGTCTCCAACGTGATTCAGTCCGCTGCATCACCTCTAACACAAGACCGGACCACAATAACATTGACAAAATAGTGCCCTCACCGTATTCACATTCTGGTCCATAGAATCCAGGGTAGCAGGAGCAGGTGTAGTTCCCGATGGTCTCAATGCACTCTCCTTGCTTGCTGCAAGATGTGTCCTGGCAGGAGGCTGCAAGTATACAGTAGGGTCAGAATCCTGGGCAATCCCAAGAGATGTAAAGAAAAGCTGGATTCTTGCTCCAAGCCGCAAACTTAGCCCCACTTGGGTAAGATTGAGCTGGCTAGACAGAAGAAAACCCCAGCATCCTCTGCAGAGCCAGCCTGTTCTCTGTGAAGGGCATTGCAGGAGCCTGCTGGAGCACTGAGCACTTTCCACTTTCCACTGCATTTAGTGTTGCCTAAGGAGGGATGGCCTCCTATGGACCCAGAGGGACAAATGCAGCCACCAACAGATGTTAAGACGGAGAAACTCCTCTTTGTGGCACAAATATGTTGTGGCTTTTTTAACCAAGACCATTCAGAGTTGTATTATTACAGAAGCTTCTATGACAGATATTACAGCATGGAGGTTAGGAACCCGATGTGGGTAAGGAGGTCACACATAGATGATCAGAATCCACTCTGTTCCCCACTATTATATGACCTCAGGCAAGTTACTTCTTTGAGCCCAACCTGCTTAATGTTAGGGCCAAAGCCCTTCCACATTTTGTTTGTTTCAAATCTACCCTCAGCACCACATGGTGGAGATACAGTGGAGCTAAATAAGATGCTTAAGAGTTAATCATGATCAAGGACAAACAGCCTTATGGGTAGATGTGTCTCAGGTTTAAATATGACAGGGTTCGATGGTGCAGAGCATGACTGACCCCTCAGTCCCTTCTCTGTGACACTTAGGTGACAGAACAGAGAAGGGCCAGGCTTTCTTTCCTGCAAGTAGGCACTATGCCCTTGGTGGCAGGTTAGTACTGGAATGGATACTGTGAAAGCACAGAGAATGGTTTTATTGTTGAGGTCATAGTTGAGGGCTAGGTCTGTGGCCAAGCTGTTTTCTGGTGCTGTTTCCTGAGCCTGGCCACACACTGGTCCACACTGGGGCCATCACAGGAAGAAATTTGTATGTCATGTAGACTGGTAGTGCTAGGTCATCTCTGTGTTCTCTCTCAGCTCTGAGATGCTGTAAATCTATAAGCCATGCAAGGTTCTACAGCAGAAAGTTCCCATGGGTTTGGTGAAGCTGCGCTGGGGCCCTGGGAAGGGTTCCAAGTAAAGAGAAGATGCAGGAGGCAGCAGTAGCTCCTAGATAGAGGTTTGGTCCACGTCTTCCATCCTATTCACCTTGACCCACCAATGCCTTACAGTAGCAGTATCTGCCTGCCCTATGCTCTTGGACCACGGCTGTAGCTTCCTCAGGATCTCAGAACTCTAGGAATGCAAAGACAGACAATGTTTTGCATTGCAACTAACATTAAATGGACTAACGATGCATGAACTAATCACAATTACTGATATTCCGTAGGCATTACAGCTGTGTCTCCTAGAGGCAAGGCCAAGTTCCCTCTCAGCTTATACTGTCTCTTATACTAGGGCACCGTGGTGCAAAAAAGCTCTGGGCATAAATTTTAGGAGACTACAGCTTCCCGAGCTTCTATTTCATCAGTTATAAATTAGAAGGGTGAACCAGATGATATTAAAATTTCCTTCTGGTTTCAAAAGTCCAGTTTTCTCTAATCCTGATCTTCTGTCCTTCAAGGTGCTCAATAACGCTGCTCAATTGACAGTTTACTCTTGGTTTCAGGTCCCTGACTTTCGCGACTCAGGGGGCTATCTTAAGGACCGGGAAAGGCATTTTTGGAAGCAGGCAGATTTCAGAGAAGAGAAGTCCCTACCTGTGTAGCACAGCGCCCGCTTTCTCTTCCAGCAGGGCTCGTCATTCCACTTGCCCGGGGCTGACACACTCTTGATGTAGATCTCCACACAGTCCTCATTGTTCTTGTTGTTGGGCTCATTGTCAGCCCAGTTCTCAGCCTCCTCGGTGAGCGTCTTTTTGGTTCCCACCCAGGTCCACTTATTGTTTATCTTTCGGATTCCAATCCAGTAGTAAGAGCTGTAGTAAGGTATGGCGTCGTTGAGGTAAGCAATCTCATTTTTGTTCTGGATGGCCACTAAATCCGTGTAGAACGTCTGGCAGTAGGCCCGGGAGTAATCCCACGAATATGGTTTGATGCTGTAGTTGTAGGTCCATGCTGCCACTCCTTTCTGGTTCACTAGTTCTAAGCAGAGGAGAGAGAGGGCCAGGTTAGCGTCTCCGGGGAGAAGGAGGCTGTGGGTATAAGTCTATTTCGATGTACTTATGATGAGTTTGACTGGAAGACAATACTGAGAACAGACTGTTTTATGTCTAATCTACTTGTTTTAAGGAAAAAGAGTGGTTTCCATCTTTCACTTAAAAGTCTACGTGACGTCAGTATAAGAAAATGTCCCCTTCTGAGGATCCCTGGTGTTAAAGACTTGGAATCGTAAGATCCCAGAGTTGGAAGGGACTTCAGAGATGGTCTAATCTTCTCCTTCTGTAACTGGAGGAGATCTATGAATAATGTGCCCAAGCCCACATTAAATGACGTGTAAAATGTCTTGATGGCTGCCTCATATCTACAGATACTACCTCTTCACATGGAAAATAAAATGCCTTATGACCTGGAGCCTACCTGCTGACACAGCCTCATTACCCACCATGTTTGCTTCTTTATCAAAACAGAACTCCCACTTCCATGCCTTTGCACGTGCTATTCCTGCAATTCTGCCTGCCCATCCCAGTTCCACCTGGTAAACTTCGTCCCCCTCCTTCTTATAACTTCCCCAGGTGGGCTCGGTGTTCCTGCTTCCAGGCTCCCACCGCACCCCGTGTCTGCCTCCACCTCCCCTACTGCCATGTATTGTGACATCCATTCATATGATGTGGGCCACACCTGCTAGACTGTGCATCCTGGTGGGGGTCTCTTTTTACCACCAGATACTTTACACCAATAGAGCTTAGCACTTAACAGGCATTCAGTGAACACTTGTGAAACACCTCAGGTCTGATTAGGGAGGCTAATCAGATCTCCTGGTTTGCTGTCCGACATTCTTTCCACTGCTCTTGGCTGTTCCTCTTTGATAAATTACTTCCTTCATCTCTGCTTACTCACTTGTTAAAATTGGGCTTAACACAGGCCTTTAAAAAAAATAGTTGTGATATATACCAAATGAAATAAAGAATGTGCCCTTCCAGAGGATCAAGTAAACTAGGATGCAAGGTATTGTTACTGTAGCCGGTGGGCGCTCGCCCCCAGCCCACAGAGAGGTGTACAGTGTAAGCCATCAGACCTGGAAATGGCTCTTTCCTGTTTATAAAGTCTTGCTCCTATTCACCCCTCTCCTCTGCTACCCGCACAAGGGTAGGTTGTTTTTATTTCTCCTCGTGGGCACTTCGATGGCATTATTTTGCTGTTAAGACTTTTTCTGATCCCCCTGGGCCTGCGTTTCTGTTGGTGTGAACTTCAGGCAGTTTTGCCTTTGGAGTCCCCTTCGTCCTTCATTTTACAACTGTATTGCAATAAAAATGAACATATTAACAGTATAGACTAAACCATGTTTTTTGACCAAGCAGAAAATGATTTTTAAAGAAATTAAACATTTTTTTGTGGGTCCCTCAGAGTAAGGTGGGCCTGTGCCCAAGGAGCCTAAAGGATAAGATGGGTCTGGACAGATCTGTTTCTGTTCCTCATGAAGCCTTTTCTACCAATATCATGGTTTTGGACGCATTTTCCCTCCAGGAATCTGGGCTTGGACAGTTTTCCTGTGCCTCACAACTGGCTAACGTCCTTAACATCTCCCACTTGGAGAAGTTACCCTAATCACTGAGGGCCAGGTGAAGGGTTCACATAAAGTTTACCAGTGATGAGGACACTGAAGCAAAGGAATTGGACAGTTCTGAAGACCAGCTCTCTGAAATCTCCAGTTCCAGATGGCTCTTAGGCAGCTGGCCTGAAATAAGAAAAGAAAACTTTTTTTTTAGTATCTCTGTGCAAACAATGTGGCCAAAAAAATTGAGTTAGTAATCATTATATTGAGTTATAATCCTGCCTGTTTCTGTTATGGGATGGCTGAAGCCCTCTGCTCCCTTTTTGAATTCTCACTGATCTGTTGGTCCTGCCCTAGTTGGACACTGCACCAAGGCTGAGGACAGAATTCATTTCTTCACTCGTTCAACAAACATTTTATTATTTATTTATTTGGGGGGAGGGAAGTAATTCAGTTTATTTAATTTTTTAATGGAGATACTGGGGATTGAACCCAGGACCTCATGCATGATAAGCACACACTCTACCACTGAGCCATACCCACCCCCCTCAGCAAAAATTTATTGAGTAATTGCTTTGTGCCACTCGTATTTTTCTTCTATGACATATTTGGTAATATACACGTAAAAAACGCCACTGTCATTATTTTTATGCAGTAATCTCCCTGTAACAGCCGGTATGCCATACCCAGGAAAACTAGGAGGTCACGTGAAAACTCCCTGATCCACACAGTTGTCTGACCTACACTTTGATGCACAGAACATCAGCTAATTGTGCTGAGCTATGCCGTCTATTCTGTATTATTGCTCTATGTTTTCTCTTCTTGCTTTACCACTTTCCCATGTATCTATAATACTATTCAATGCTTAATATATGTGTATGTTCATTTACATGTAATATTCATTCATATATGTATAGTAAACTTATTCCCCTTAGATCTATAGCAAGTATGATTTCTCATGAGCTCCCTTCTGCTGGGATTACATCAAATCTGTTAACATTTTTCAAGTAGTTTTAGACAAGTAAGTTCTCAAAATGCTCATCCAACTCCCTCATGTTACATATGAAAATACTGAAGTTTGGAGAGTCTTAAAATACATATTCCAAAGGACAGAAGCAGAGTCTGACTTTGAAACAAAAGCTTTTTTCCACTTTACTGTTTTGCCTTCATAATCCTCGGCTTCCAAATCCGTCCTGCGCTGTTGTTGTAGATGATAGCTTATGTGACACACCCAAGCTTAGCTGACCCATCTGTGTCCCTCCAGAGCCACCAGCATAACCACCAACATTAAAATAGTGCGTTTGCTTTATAACTGAAGCTTTATTACTCTTCCAGCCAAACTGCTACCCCAATCCCCTCCTATATAGAAATTCTCAATTGCCAGAGACCAGGCTCCAGTGATGGATGATGTAGGGTAGATGGGGTGGTGATGGTGATGGTGGTTGTGATGGTGTATGTGTGCACAGTGCACATGCCCTATTGACTACAGCTTGACCAGATAGTGAAGTGGAGATAACTCAAATCAGTGCATGACTCCTAGACAGTGGGGTTATCTTTGTGCAAGAAGCCTGGCACTTTTTCATCCGAGAGTTTCTGAATATTGGCTTGGATAAGTAAATGTATTTTGTGTTCTTATGAATTAGGACACTAATCAACTGGCCTCCGCAGGACCTATGGTCAGACACTGAGACTATCATGTCATGATTGATGGTGCTGTTGATTTGCACAGGAAATGTAGTGATAATCTCTTAGTGGGAACTTAATTCAGCTGAATCCTCTCTGGATTGTATTGTGTCACCAGCTATTATTAGCACCATATTTCTATTCAATACCCCAAAAGTACCATACCAGGTTCTATAGCAGAAATCTTTAAATCAGGATAAGCCTGGCTTCCCAAGGGGTAAACAAGCAAGGAGAATTTAAGTAAATCTGTGTTCAGATTCCCAACTCACCATGTACACTTTCCTAAAGCCAGTCTGCTTAAGAATATATCTTCTCTCATTTTACAAAAGAAATCACACCTTTTACTAAATCTGACTCTTATTTGTTATGGGGTCTTGCCCCTTTATGTAATAAACATTGGTGTGCCAAACATAGACCATCCAAAATATTGGTTTAGATCTTGAGAACTTGAATGCTCCAATGGTATTGTGACAAATCCTTTCAAGCCCAGTGGTTTCTGTTTCTCTTCTTTCATCAACTTTGATGGAGACCCAGTTAAGCTGTCAGATGCTAGACCATTGCCTAAATGTTGATAATAAATCATTCTGTACTTTAGGGCATGTAACTTGAAAGGAGTTCAAAGAATTGAGAGATAATGCTCTAATAAGCTTCCATTCCAATTTATTTATTCATATGAATAAAGTTCCTCAGTGTTTAAATCCTCCAAAATGAAATTCAGGGATAGAATTGATGTTGAACTTGCTTGATTGTATCAATACATAATACTCATACAAGTTACATGAGTAGGAAAAAAGCCCTTCCTCTTATATAGAGCTGCATCTTAAGTAGCATTTTAAATATGAAAGTTTAAGTTTCTTATCAAAATTGTTTGTAGTATGTTTAGACTATTTTATTTAATTGTGTATTAAAAGTAATTTTTATGTTAACTAAATCAATAATGAAAAATTATAACACATAGAGATTTATGGTTTCAGAAAATTGAATCTTACATTCCAGCCTATTATGTTTTTATTTTTGTAAAGAAGTGTGATATAGTTACCAAGAAAAGACTTTAAGCTTAAAAATATTGGGCTAAAATTCTGTAGAGGAAGTGAAATAGAAATATGTATTAAAGAAGAGAAAGTAAAACTTCCTATTTTTAAGGGACTAGTTTGTTTTTTTTTAAGTGATAAGGGTTAGCTTGTTGATTGGATCACTATGTTATTTAATTCCATTGAATAAACTTTAGGAAATATTGTAACATTGATTTATCGCAAAAGACCAATTTTTACAATGGACTGGAAAATCCCATCTTTTGTTACTCTAAAAACTTTTTAGCTCTCCACTTAGAGGTTATGTAATTTTCCAGAATATTTTTTCAGGTACAGAAGCAAAAAAATTGGGGCTGAGGAGCACAATAATCTACCCTTCATATACGGGACCCCAGTATTTGCCTTCAAACCTGAGCTGGGTTTCTTCTCAGATCAACTGGGAGAGGATCGCAGTGTTTTTAAGCTAGTGGTGTTCTCCCTGTGCCCTTAGAAGGGGCTTTCGTCCTGCACAGAGTATTCCTAGGGGTTTCTCTGGCTGTAGGGCCAGCTCAAGGAAGTGTGTTGGGACCGGTGAAGAGGTGAGACTCCGAATCCCCTATCCCCATTCCCCAACTCCACCCACCCACGTCCCAACAGGCCTATTTTATGTTTTAACTTGCTTGTTTGTGTAAACTTTTAAAATAACTATTTTATTTTATTTTTTGGTGGGGGGAGGTAATTTAGCCTATTTGTGTACTCTTAGAGGAGGTGCTGGGGATTGAACCCAGGACCCTGTGCATGCTAAGCATGCACTCTGCCTCTTGAGCTACACCCTTCTCCCCCACGTGTAAACTTTTAAATATGGTTTGGGTGAAACAAAATTGAGAAAGAGAGACAAGGGGGGTTGTGGAGAGAAAGAGAGAAGGCAAACTGTATTTTAAACAGTTTAAAGTGTTAGAGGACGTATAGGTGCTTCTGATCAAGGTACAACATCTAATTAAAGGAAAATGCTAAGTCACTGTGTGTCCCTGCTTAAATCTGACCGTACTTAACTGTTTTTTTAGAATCACCAAATACCGAGAATCACCTCTCCTAGAATATTTGCGAGCTGTAGGATTACTCCAATCAATGGAGCATTTCCCTAGCATTCTTCAGCAGGTCTTTTGGACCGTGAATGCTCAGAATTACTCTCCATCACTGAGACTTAGTGAGTTCATCTGAGTTGCCAAACTTGCTCACCAGAATGTATGTCGGATTAACACAGTGATTCTTACTCTCATAGGACTCGTGAACTTCTCTGAAAGTCTGATAAAAGCCATAGTCAGGATTCTTCAAAAAATGCACACTTGAAAATGCGTAGACAATTTCCGTGTTTAATGGACCCCAAAAGTTCAAATCCCTGTGTTAACTGTAACATGTTGACAACTGACAAGGGTTTTGTGTGTGGATGTGGAAGACGGATGATGCTTCAAAATCTTCCTCCGAGTAATCATTTTCCTTGGAAACTTCCTTGAGGTGGGCAAGCTTTGTCACGTCTGCTCTTGATCTCAGTGTCGTCCTAAGGACAGGACAGTGCTGGATCTAGGATGCTGAAGAGTTAAGGACTCTGTCCTTGTGTTTGTTACTAAGCAAGTTAAATGCTGACCCAAGAGGAAATGCCTCTTTAGGAGAAGCAGCCACGTGCTCTGCTAATCTTTAATGTTCTCTGGCAGCTGGCTTCAAACTGAAAGTCACTGGGAAGAAGTCTGAGACCAGGTCTTTAGAATAACATCCTGCACCTCTATAAACCTTCATTAAGGCTGCTTTGCACCGTGGTTATCTTTCATTTTACTTTCCAAGAAACTAACAGTGATTGTAGGATGAAGAGAAGGGTAGAGAGAAAGTAGGAGGAGTAAGTGTTTCTCCCTCCACGTTACTTTGCATAGAAAGAGATAGTAGATGCCAGTAGGGATCCTCTGGCTGCCAGCATCCTAGGTGGCTTACAAAGCTGGCAGGAATAGGACCACAGAAAGGAGATTCTGTTCTCCTGGGTATGTTGTAGACCACAGCTTTGCACATTTAGAGTCAGAACCTACAATGTGCCTCCCTAGACCGTCTGTCTTCTGCTTAGCCCTGTCTGAGTTCTCTCCTTCCTCTCCAGTTCAGTTTTCTTAACTTGCTTGCCCCTATTTCCTCTCCAACCACTGTTCCTTAGTTAACCCTGCCCCTACCACAATTCTAAAGTGCATTTATAACAAAACATCTTGTACTTTCCAGAATGCTCTGTATCTTCCCTATGTTCTTCTTATGCCCAGAGCACCTCTCCTTCTATGGGTGCCTAGCTCATGAGTCCAAAAATCTCCTCCTCCTCAGAGCCTTCCCTATAACCAGTCCCTTCTCCCCCACTCCAAGAGAGGTGCACCCTTGTTATCACCTGCATTCTTTCCCATTACTTAATTGCATAACTATTGATTTATTAAGTGCCTACCATGTGTCAGACACTGTTCTAGGTATTGGCATTAAAATGATAAAAGCAGACACAATTCCTGTCCTCATGAGATGTTCATTCTATGGAAAACAGACAATGAAACAAACACCAATAAATACACAACAGTACTGAACAAGTAAATATCAAAAAATAGAAGACAGTGATAAGTGCTAGGCAGAGAATTAAAGCCGGGTGATGTGATAGAGTGACATAAGACATTCCATAGATAAACATGTCCATCAGAGGAGACCCCTCTAAGGAGGTGACATTCAAGCTGAGAGCAGATGACCAGAGGAAACTAGCCAGTAAGAAGCAGGAGCAAGGGGGAAGGGTATAGCTCAGTGGGAGAGCGCGTGCTTAGCATGCACAAGGTCCTGGGTTCAATCCTCAGTACCTCCATTAAAGATAAATAGCTAAATAAAAATTAAAAAAGAAAAAAGAAGCAGGAGGATGAGCATTAAAGACAGAAGGAAACACTAATGTGAAGGCTTTAAGGTGGAGGAAAGTGTGGAGTGTTCAAAGAACACGAAGATATCAGTGTGGCTGGAAAGGAATGAGCGAGGGGAAGAAGAGTGTGAGTAAAGCTGGTGACAGACCACTCTGGGCTTTGGGAACCAAAATAAGGAGGTGAGACTGTCATAAGTGCAATAAGAAGTGGGGCAGCAAGAGGACTTTAAGAGAGGTAGTGATGTGGTCTGACTAATGCTGAAAAGTGGGAGGTCCTAGAGGTTAACTGAAAAGGAGGTAGGTTGGGGCCAGATGGTGTGAGTCTGAAATGGTAGTTGCAGAAGGGATCCAATTGCCATGATTCTGAACAGAGAAGGGTCCTGAACAGATGCATCTAACAATGGTATTTTTTTTTAATTTGAGATAATATTATCATCGGTAGTCTTTCAAATTAAAAAAGCAGCAAGTTTACAAGTGGTTCTAAATTAATTATCTCGAGCATTTATTTAGATACACTTCTAGCACACTACAAGGTACATGCTGGGCCACTGAATAAATATTTGCAAATATTGGGTATTATAGTATCTACAAAATCAGTTTCCTTTGGCTTAGAAATTTCTTTTGGGGAAAAAAAGAAAGTTAAAGAGGGCCAGTGGGAATGCAAAAGGGAGAGGTAGATGAGGGAGGCATTAAGGAGGCAGAACGATACAACTTGTTGTTGGCAGAGTCAAGATTTTCAAGACAATACAATTGACATCATATTATTTCCCTTATGTTGCAGGGTAGTGGTGGTGGTGGTATAGCACAGAGATTAGTAGCCCCAGCCTAAAGGTAGAAAATGAAACAGTGAAAAAAGGGGTCTCTAAGCCGAACAGCAAATTAGAAATAAAGACAAGAGTGAACCCAAAACATCAACACTTAAGAATTAAAGCATACATATATTTAAATTAGACTACTGATCACCATTATTTAGGGTGAAATATCATTAAAAATAAAGTAGCATGCTTAAAAAAATTTTTTAAGTCTTTTGGACCATGACTGAGGTATATCTCTACAAATATAAAGGATTTGTTTGGTATTTGACTTCACAATATTTCTGTTTTGCTTTTCAGTCAGAGAAGTGAGACCCTTAGAAGACAATGTAACGAATGTCATTCATGAAACCACCATGTGCCTACTCTTTGGGGTCAAGTCCAGGCTCTTTTCCCAGTACCACCTGTTATGTAATGAGTCACTTTGATTTATGAGGATTTGATCGATAACCTTCCACTTACAAAATTCTCAAGCCCAGGAGAGTGAGAACCATTTAATTACATTTTGAAAAACAGGTAATGGAAGGAAGAGTAAGAATTGGAACCAATAGACCTAAGCTGGTTAAAAGGTGTGAATGGAAGTGACACCGTACCTGCCCCCTTGCCCACTCAGCCCCTGACTAACATCATCATAATTTAACTGTAAGTCCTCCATCTTGAGCTCCCCCTCTGAGATCCATTTGATTGAAAACACCCCACTAGATAAACCTTAATATCTTTCCTCAGGCCCTAGAGGCTAATTGAGTCCACTCTGAACTTGAAGTCGAGTTTACATACAGAGTTTGAGGTTCCTGAATTCCAAGAGCCACGTGTGTTCAGGAGCAAAGGAAAGGACCTTGTCTTTGGAATACTGAAAAAGAATTCCAGAGCTGGACTTCTTAGTACTTCATTGCAGTGTTCCAGCCTAGTTTCAGGATGCCATTGGAGAAACTTCTGAGCATAAAGCAGAAGAGGCCATAGGGTGAGGTTCTTAACCAGGGACCCATGTGGAGGTCTGGGAACCCCCTGCGGTTGTCCGTAAAGCTCAGTGTTTATGTGGATGTCTGCATTTTCATTTGGAAAGAGGAGTTGTGCCTTTCATCAGAATCTCAAACAAGTCTATGATTCAATATGTGAACATCCCTCTGAAATAGAAGGAAGATCCCAAAGAGAATAGAAGGAAGAAAGAAATAACTGCTCACTCATTTAAGTTGACCAATTCAGGAGAAGGATGATATGTAAGAGATAACAAAAGTAATCCCATTCTTATGTACATTAGAGTTCAAACTCAGGACAGACTCAAACTCCTTCCTCTTCTCTTCATCATCCTTTTATCCCTATCCTCCCCAACACAAAAGTATTCTCATTACAAGTATTTGAAAAGTGTCCTATAGTAAAGCAAAGAGATGGAGTTAACCAGGTATAAGGGCTACTTTTCTTCTGGTAGCTCACAGAAAGGGGCTCAAAAACAGGGACAGTGTCTAGCCATAGAGGGCAGGATTTTGGACCCTGGGACTGTTTGAGACACTCCTGGTAAAACCATGTTTGTCTTACCTAGGATAATGGTCACGGAGTTCAGGAATGCCCAGAAATTATACCACAATAAAGTTGCTTTTTTAAGAAGTTACATTATTGCAGAGTTTGAATCTCACAGATACTCAGTTGTAACTAACATTTGCAGTGTAAGTGACATTTGATTTTTTTTTCCCCTAAAATATCCTACCCAAATTAAATTTCTTACAATTGGGAAAAATTCCTTTTTCTCTGGATCTTCCCGAGATCCCAAATTCCACTCAACCCCAAGAAGTTTCATCTTTCCCGTAACAATAACAGGTAGCATTTACTAATCAGTAACTATGTGCTAGGCTCAAAATGCTTTTCGATGTAAACATATTTAATCCTCACAATGACACTATAAAATAGAGTACTATCATCCTATCCATTTTACAGATGAGGACACTGAGTCACTAAAAGGATTGAGAGTTAGGGCAGAAATGGGAACCATGTGAGTATTCCACATGGGTCCCAGTAGGCTGCTGGGGCTCAGAGAAAGAAATAGAAGGGCTGGAGATGAGAAACCATTCAACTGTCGTCAAGGCCCAGGACACTGGCTCAGCCTCACATTCAACTCAGACAGATGAGCAATCCTGGAGAAGGGGTTAAGAGTTTACCAAGATCTGCTCCAAGAGAGTCTCTGAAAGCCCTAGAAGGAAAAACAGCAGGTGTGGAGCCGGAGGGAGGGAGTTCAGATCCAGACAACATCCAGTCTAACAGCACACCTCAGGTAAAGCCCCCAGCCTCTGGAAGGCACAGTGGCCTCATTTGGAACATGAAAATAGCAACCTAAACTCACAGGGATGCTGAGAAGGTCAGAGTGGACAGCAGGTTTTGAAATGCTTACAAACTCGGAAAGGCTATTCAACATAAAGCCCCATGACTGTTGCTGTTCCTCATTTTCGGAACCTTTACCTGCCTGACTCAGCCCCAAACCACTTCAGCCCAGCCACTTCCCATAGCAAAGAGAAATGAACTCACCATCTCTTCTGCAACTCGGCTGGCTTTCTGCTTTCTGTCCAAGCGAGACTTCTTACAGTCTTATTGCCTCTCCTCAGCTGTCACGCTGTTTAGAAAAGCAACTTCCTATTCACTTTCCTGAAAGTCACCACATCACTTCCCATGAAGTTAGAATAATCATAATACAGGGAGCAGAGCTGGCAGCTTTGAAATAATAGTCACCAGAGGAGGTGTGCGGGGGTGGGGGTGGAGTGGGGGGTGGGTCACCTACTTCCATGGGAGGGGGTCATGGAGATGGGGCAAGTGTGAATCACTCCTGGATATCCCAGGCTGAGTAGTGCAGGGATAGTACCCACAACCCCAAGGGTCGGGTTTCCTTTGATTATTCTGAGCCCCAATTTAAGGTCACATACTCATAAAACACACTTTGTGTTAATCATGTCTCCATGTAAATTTTCCAGTTATCGTGAAATCTTAGGGCATATTTTCTATTCCAGTTGCCTTTTGAGAGATAAGGAGCAAAAAATAGTAACAAAAAATAATTAGATGGGAAAGAGAAAAGCCAGGGGGCTTTTCTGGCAGTTGGAGGCAGGGGTTTGGTGTGGGGGGATTGTTGGAAAGAGTTTTGAAGTGAAATATAAACCAAACACAGGTTATTGTTAGAAAGGAAATTTTGCTTCTTAAATCAGAAAAAAAAAGATATAAAAATGGAGGGGTTAATGTAGGGGAGTAAAAAACTGTGTGACATAGTGGTTAAGACTTGGGCTCTGTGATCAAACTGCCTGAGACCCACCTGTCTTGGCTCCAGGTGTGAGTATCCATTAGGCAAATTACTCTGGGTTTTTTTCAACTGTGAAACAGAATGGTAATAACAGAACTTACCTATGGGATTGTTATGTAATTGAGTTAATACATGGAGAGTGCTTAAAACAATATCTGGCAAACAGTTGGATTACAGTTGGAACTCATCAAATGTAGGCCATTATTATTACTTTTCCGTTTCGCTGAAGAGACAGCAAAATCAAGTGTCCAGCATTTAGCGTCGAGTGAGAAAACCATAACCCCAATTTATCCTCTTAGAATTCTGAGCGTGCAGAAGTGAGTGCTAGTCTTCATTCACTCTATGGTTACTAAAACATGTAGGTAGGCATCTCATGGGTAGATTAAAAATGGAATAAAAAGGGAAAATCTGGAGAGAGTCCAAAGATAAAGATGATTTAAGGTGCTTGGAGCTTCATTTGCACTTAGGAATTTGGGTTGAAGAGGAAGGGACTACATAGTAGAAATCAAAAGCCTGGGGAAGGAGGTGGTGATGGAGGAATAGTAGTGGGGGGACTGGGGATGCTGAGAGAGAGGGAAGCACCGGGGGACTTCGGGCAGCGTAATGCGGGGGTTCGGAGCCAGACTGCCTGTCTCCGTCTGTCAGCTGTGGGACCTGGGCAGTTCCCTCAGCTCAGTTAGCAAATAAACGTAATAGTCACCAGTTATCATTACATGGAAGCATTAGGACAATTGAATGGATTTACATGTGAAGTGCTTAGAACAATACCTGGCGCCCTGTTAAGTGCAGGGGATGTGCTGGCTATTGTTTTTATAAGACTTGCCTGTACTTCCTCCTGTTCTTATTTTCACTCTCTAGACGCTCTTCCTGACACTGCCTCATTTTTTAAAAAACAATTTCTCAGATGGATATAAGGGAAGGTGCTATGTAGATTATAGGTTCTTACCAACACTGTGTTTTAAGTAGAATAATGTTCAATTTTAGGAAATATCAGGGAAGTAGAAAAAGATTCCGAGGACTAGGAATGAAAGGAAAATACCAGTAGACTGTTTGAAAGGTGTAGCTCAGTGGTAGAATGTTAGCTTAGTATGCACAAGGTCCTGGGTTCAATCCCCAGCACTTCTGTTAAAAATGAATGAATGAATATAAAATAGTCAAACAAACAAACCTAATTACCTCCCCCAACCAAAAAAAAAAAGAAAGAAAGAAATCAAGAAAGCTGTGCAGGCCGAATACCATTTATTCATGTGAATTTAATCTAGGTGGAAAATTTAGATTGTTTCTATTTAAGTGGCCACTAAAAACATGATGATTCCAATATAATTTAATTAGTAGTGTTATTTACCTCTTTCATATATGTTTTCTCATCTCTTTGCATCATGCTCCAAATTCCCAAAGGGCAGGGGCCCTTTTTCATATTGGTCTTGCTTCACCTGTAGTATCTAGCAGAGGGCAAACAGACTTCCAACAAGTACTTGTTGATTTGTTGATTAGGTTGATGGCTCTAAGTAGATACAGTAAAAGTGCTCCCTTTCATCTTCTTCTCTGAATTCTATCTATCTTATTTCAGTGGTGCGTTCATACACACAAGAAATATTTAAGCCCCTTCAGGGCTTCAAGCAATGTGGTAACACCAGGGATTCAATAATGTGCAAGTGCCTTGTGGAGCTCACAGTTGTTTTATTTGTGGGGTGGTGTTAGACATTAGATAAGAACCACACAGTTAAATGCAAGAAGGGAAAAAGAAGATGATGTGGGAGAACATTCTTAACCGCAAGGCTGGGAGCCACCAGACAGCCAGGCAGGAGGGTGGGAAAGGAGGCTGGGGAGTCAGGGAGTGCCCAGACCACGCCAGTCACCCAGGCCGGGTCAAGGCTGTGTCTTTGTGTGTAGCCTCTGCCATCAGGTCAAAGAGAAGGCAGCTAATTCCTTGGGAAGGTCTACCTGCATAGCTGGTCCCTCTACTCAGAGAAGACTAAGGAACTTTCTACATATTAGTCTATAGGATGACAAGTCAGAACTTCAAAAAAAGAACACAGAGCTTTATTCCCCCTTATTGTTCATATAGTACACGTTTGTTGTAAAGAAAAGAAAATTCAGAAAATTACAGAGAAGGAAAAAAAATCATAATGCTGTCACCAATGGAATTGGAATCATGTTATATATTCAGTACAATGCTTTTCTCGTTTGATAATATATCATAAACCATTCTGATGTAATATTTCTGCTCTAGTTACAACTGAAAAAACCCCAAGTGTCTGTCATTCTCCAGATGGCTGACACGGTAGACAAGGATGTCAGCTCTCCCCACACAGCTTCGGAAGATATCTAACACAATCGTCATGAACTGCTAACTCTTCCTGCTGAAGTTCTATTTAAATTGGTCTGTGGTATTACACTCAAGCATTTCATTTCTCTATCTCTGCTCTCCAGTTTTTGAAAGGGAAGGAAAGACAAGAGAATCTATCATCTGGGCAAAGGTCTCAAATAGTAAACATGAACTTTCACAAAACTCTCCACCCGCATAACCTTAAATGGAAATCAGATTCTCTGGACACTCCTCATTACCATATTTATGCTCCCTTAACTCCATCCATGGTTCATTTATTTGTTCTACACATTTTTGTAAGGATCTATTCTGTGCTACCATCTAAGCTACACTCTGGAGACACACAGATGAATAAGATGCAGTCCCTGTCCTGAAAGAGCTCAAAGACTAGTGAAGAGATGGGCTAGAGGCATAACTGTAACAACACGGAGGAGACGGTGTATTGTGCGCATGCTCTTGTGTGAGCTGCATGAGAACACACCTAACTCAGTCTGATGGCGGCAGTGGAGACGTAGTTGGAAAGGATGCTTAGAGGAGTTGACCCTTGAGCTTGAGTAGACTAAGTCAGATTCTTTTGTGCAAGCTCAGAGGTTGGACATGAGTACACAGAAAATACTGTAAACTCAGCAGACGAATTAGGAAGTGGTTTTTGTGTTAGAAGTACTTTTGTCCTTCCAAGAGCATATTGTGTCTGGGGCCCTTTGATCACCTGAAGGCTGTGATAACCGCAGAAAGGCTATCACCTCCAGTTAAACACTAGAAGTTAAACGGGTGACCTGTGTGTAGATGAACACTGTGGATAGACTCTTTCAAAGTCGCTGAGGAAGGGAAGCAGAGACATTGTTACATTTATGAGCTACCATTGTGGAGCCCTTATTCTTGAGCCAGACCCTGTGCTAAGCATTTGCATCTCATTTAAATCCTCGCAACAACCTTATGAGTTAGGTTCCATCTGTAGCAGGTGGCTCATCCACTCAGAGATTATTACAATACACATTTCATTAAAAAGGAAAATTGTGGCTTGCGGGGTTAAATGTCTCTCATACCATGACAGAGCTGATAAATGAAAAAGAACGGGATTCAAATCTAAGTCTGGCTGAAATGACACTACGCTAAAATGTGGGGTTTCCATTAAACTCATCAAAGTGCACTATCTGGAAAAAGAAGAAGTCCTGGTGACCCCCTTCCCTTGGTTTTCTGGTGGATATTCCGTGCTTGAGATCTCTGTTAATTAAAGATGAATCTAGAGAAGTGCCCCTCCAGTTAATTCAGCTTTTCGCTTAATTGAGGATTAATTAATTTTTGCAATAAGACCTCTCAGACCAACATCTGTCTGTGTAACAGCAGAGTCAACAACAATATGTTGAATGTCTGTTACACATAGAACATTGTTCTAGGTCTTGGGACTTCACAAGGCGTGAGACTCCGTCTGTGGAATCTACATGGAAAGCTGCTCTAGGTGCTTTCAGTCTGGTTAGAGATATAAGTCAGATGCAAAGAAAGGAGAAATGCCTACATGAGACAGATGAGAGGGCAACCAGGGTTCAGGGAGAGAGGGAGCTGGTACCAAAGATACAGAACAGGAGGTGCGTCTTGTGCTTTCTGCCCCAACCTCGCAAGTCTATATGAGGTCAGCCTCCCATGGCTCCCCATAGAGCTGTGAATGTTCCCAGACAGCCAATTCTATTACAGTTGACCTTGAACAATGTAGGGGTTGATTTGCATGTAATTTATTGTTGGCCCCCTGGTATCCTGGGTTCCTCCACATCTGGAGATTCGACCAACCACAGACCTGTGGTACTATATAGTATTTACTACTGAAAAATATCTGTGTCTAAGTGGACCTTGACAGTTCAAACCCATGTTGTTCAAGGGTCAATTGTATTTAAAATGCTATTATTTTTTAGGTTTTAGAAATTCAACAACTTCAGATTAAGCAGAGAGGAATTGCAGGCAGAAATGCATTCTACACTTCCTCCCAACACACACGCACACACACTGCACACTTTTTTTTTAAAGAGTGTTATTTTTAACTGTAATGAGTTTATGAGTCTGGTGAATGTAGAATTTTTCCGTTTTCTTTAATATATTCCCCTATGATAGTATCCTAGATTCAGACTCAAAATGTATGATCTTCTTTAAGACTTTTGCCTTGTACTGGCAGGAAGACTCTGAACCCCATTAAGGGGCCAAGGCCTGGCCAATTTCAGCTAAGGGTTATGTCCCAGGGAACTGAATGACAGAGGCCCTGAGAGGAAAGGGTCAGACAGGAGGGTCTGGGGCCAAATCCTGAAGGAGGTCAGAAGTCAGACCGTGGAAGCACAGACAGCATCAGGCTTAAGAGTAGGGGAGGTGGGGCCTTGAAAGGGAGAGGAGACCAAGGGACTGTGGGTGGACAGACTGCAATGCAAGTGGGGAGCCCAGCACCCTCCTTGGTCAGCCTGGCTTACGTTCAGGAAGGTCTGGATGAGTGTCAGAAAAGGAAACACCATCGACTTCATTCTGAAAGGAAAGTTTAGCAAAGGGTTTGGGGAAGGCAAGTGATGCTGGTTTGGCATCAGCAGTCGCTCTTCAGTTACTTGAAGGACTGCTGTGTGGAAGAGGAGCTGTGTTTTCTGCAGAGCCCGAAATGGCAGGCATGGGACAGGCAGATGGGCAAAGGCTGCACAGACAGCTGCAGGCTCTGTCAGGAGAGGTAGGCTGTGGCCTTTTGTCTGGGTGCCAAATACCCTGTTACTGCCTCTGCCAGTTGGGCCTGGCCCCAGTCTCCGCAAGGGTTTCTCCAATTCAAGGACCATGTCTTAGTTGTTTTTATATCCTCTGGCTCTTCGTATACTCACTAAAGACCAATTGAAGTCATATCAGATTCCCTGCATCTGAGGGTCTCTCTCTCTCAGCCAGCCGTCCACTCAGAGCAGTGGTATTTCCTTTACCTGTAAAAAACCACTGCTTCTCCACAGCCCTGTGGGCACCGGCGCCCTCTCCATGGCTCCTGCTAGCCCATAGAATGTCCTTGCAGTCAGAGCCAAGAACTCATGTCCTCTCCCACCACACACTTCCCCCCTACACAACTTTTCACTTTGACAAAAATACAGAGAATTGAAGACACGCTAGATTTTTTTTTTTTGACAGATAGATTCAGTGATGTATTTTTGCAAATGCTTCCTGAACCATGTCTCTGCTCTGAGGTTGGGACTAAGAGTTTGCTTCTTACACAGAGGGTGCAGATTCCCCAGGTGTGAATAGGACTAATGCAACTTTAATTGTACCTTCCACTGGCCTGAGAGTCCCTAAGTGAGTCCTGTAAGGATAGGCAATTTTGAACTGTTTCAGAATTATTAACAAATATGCTTAAAAATTGCTTCCCTTTCTTGTAAATATCTTTGTTATCAAAATGGGTAATTAATTGAAAATACATATAAACTCCCACCGTGGCATTAAACAGTAGATTATAATAAAGAATCGGAAAAATAGGAGCTGTATAAAGTCACTTAGCTGGAAGTAATCAAATCAAGTCCAATTTTTTCATCTTCAAATAATTCTAGGCGCCTGGCTCCTGATAAAAGGGAATTGTCTTACCAAGAGGCATAATAGCCTCTTAGGGATTTACTTTCCTTTTAACAATGAAGAGACAGGAAAACGCATCATTTGAGATTTTAATTTGGGTGACTTGTTTGTACTTAAACTGTGTTTAATAAGTGTTCCTTCTCTTTCTACAGCTAGAGTTTGTTGTTTTATTCTGTTGTTACAATAAAACTATAATTTTTAAGCTCATTTGTCAATGTAATTAAAATAAATTTCCATAAGAAAAATTGTCTTTTGCTAAAATGAAAATATAAAAATAATATATTCTCTTACAGAAGATCCATACCATACAGAAAGGCAAAAAGAAAAATTGATAATCATCCTCTCAGAGACAACCACTGTAAACTTGATAGGCTTTCAGAACTTTTAAATTCATATATTCACAAATAAATTTTCGACAAAAATAGATTTAAGTCTTGTTTTTATATTTTGATTTTTAAGCTAAACCCTATATGAAGGACATCTCCTTCAGCCCCACTAAGAGATAATTTCTTAATCAAAACCTGGTTTTTATAGCACATGGGGCATTTTTCCAAGATTCAAAGAGCTCTATCATTTTTTATAATGATAAAATTAATATAGTATCCCTTTTAAAAATTATATCACCAAAAATCATACATAATACAAATTTTTTAATTGCTTGAACTCCTAGAAAATAGTGGTTAAGAATTTGATATAAAAAAATGCCCTCACACACACACATATTCCTATATGTTTCTCTGTAGAAATGCATGTATAGATTTTAATAAAAACTGAGAGGTTAATGCCCTTTGAATGAAAATAAATGCAGTATTATATGATGTAACACTTGATCTTTACTGTATAGCATTTATCCCAGCAGTCATGAAATGAGGATTTATGTTGTCATTGTTAATATCACTAGTAGTTAAGTGCACTTTGGAGCTAAATTCCGTGGACTTTAACCCCAGATCTTTCATCAAGCAGCTATGTAATCCTGGGCAAATGACTCTTGTTCCTCAGCTTCGTCATCCATAAAACAGGAAAATAATGTCTATCTCACAGGGTTGGTGTGAGGTTTAAATAAATGTATGTAGAACATATGGAACAATGTCTGTCATGTATTAACCCCAAATGTATTTATTAGCTTTTGTCTTACTTGCTTAATGTTTCTTTCCACTGAGCTCCACACATGCGGGGACAGTGTCGGTCTCGTTCCACTTTGTATCCTCAGCCTGGTACCTGGTGTGTGTTCAATAGTTGTTGACTATTATTATTAATGGTATTCAAGAAACATCCGTTGCATGGAGGAAGGGATACCCATTTACTGCTAAGGTATTTGACAGTGACAGAATAGTGGGAAAAGGCCACCTTTTAGAATGAGACAAACAGATTTCAAAACCTTAGTTCCTCATCCTCAACTATTGACTTTCTCAGTGGAGGTGGGGGGACAACAGACTGAACTCTTCTGAGTTGATTTCTCATCTATAAACTGGAGATAACAATTCCTTCTCGCAATCGTTGTTGCATGAATTTGAGACAATTGCATTAGTTTAGCAATAAATAGTAACTATTTCTTGTATAAATATTACATTATAGTATCCGAGCTATCATGCTTTGCATAACTCAAAGGGGCAGGAGTCACAAGAACATTCAACAGAAATGGTGTCCCCTGGAATAGTCCATGCAGGAGCCTCGAGTGTATCCACAGTATACTTTGCAGTTTATAAAAATTACAAAGTAGCCCTTTATAAGAGTCTCTCAGGGTTGGATGTTTCTTGGGATCCAAAAGAACAATTTAGGGTTGACAATAGCTGGGGAGACCTTCTGCGGTGATATTTTCATTTTAAAGCCGTGGAAAATAAGATGTCGCTATAAACTTGAGACCTGGCTCAAACCTTTTAAATTCCAAGTTCACTATTCTGTAAAACCCAATAAATACAATGACAGAGAAAGAAGAGAAAAGCAAACTCTGAAAAAACTACTGTCAACATTTGAGCTATCTGCTTATTTACCATTCACTGCACGTCTGCCAGATGCCCGAGAGCTAAGGATATCAACTCCATCCTGTGCCCCATCTCCCTTCTGCATCCCGGGGTAGATTATGTTCCACTGGTGTCCACAGTCAGGATGGCGTTACAGAAAGAGAACCTCCTCTCCAGCCAGATGAACAGGATATTTGGCAATAACAAATTGCTTCTGAGGAAAAGTGAGTTTCTTGGCATGTTCCTTATTAGCATTACAAAGCCAAAAGCTAAGTTTGTCTTCACTTATAGCAGCACACCCTGTGGCCCAAATGCCTTGTTTGTTTACATCTGCTGTTGTTGCTGTGGATGCGTGAATCAGGACCCTGGCGCACAGGTTTTTCCCAGGCCTTTCTGATGGGCATGACCTGAAAGTGTTTGATGAGTAAGTCATAGGTTAATGCAGGAAAGGGCCAAACTGGGGGCTCCCTAGGGTTTGGCCAGGGAGGCTTGGCAGAGCCTGGGCATTGCATTTCAATAGAACAGGAAGGGGAAGTGGTGGCCTATAACCTTGGATTATTTCCAGATGGCCCACCCCAATCTCCCTCCTGCTTTGGCGAAGTGGTCTAGCCCAGAACAGTACCACCCATGGGAGAAATGCAAACCCTAACCAGGTGAAGCAGACCCTCACCCAGTGGGAATAGTTCAGGACCACCACCAGATTCTATTAAAAATTTTAAAAGCGCTCAAGTCTCGGGAAAATAAGTGATCTTGGGTTGACTGTTACTAGAATATTGGCTTTCTCTTTGTGGAAGAATCTGTCAATCACATCTGTCTGCACCATTTCCCACAAAGAACAGAAAAAATACTGAGGTTGCAGCAAGAGGGATTTAAATTAGATGTAAAGAAGAACTTCCCATATACTCAATTACACGTTGGAACTATTTTTTTCAGGGAAGAACTGTGTAGGGTTCCTTCCTGAAGAAGAAAAGCTAAAATGATCTTGTAGTTGACCAAAACTCTGCAGGGTTTGGATCCACGCTGACATTTATACTGTTATCCCTGTAATGAAATGTCAAATAAGTGAAAATGTTTTGTATTAGTATGTCTTTATTTTTATTTACAAGGAATAAATCAGTGGATTAGGTTTTGATCTTGATTCAGTTCTAACATTTATGAGTACAGCTGCCAGCAATTCTCAGGAGTTAATTATCCGGCCGTAGCCAATATTTCAGGAGTTAATCATCTGGTAGAAGAATCATACACATAAATGAGTTACGTGTGACAGACTGTGATCACGTTCACAGAGTGCTGCTGTATTTCCATAGAGATTACTTCAATTTGGGAATTTAGGGGAAAAAAATCCCTTTTGTGAGCTTGGTCTTGTAGGTTAGACTAGACTTAAATAAATGGAGATTGGGGAAAGTGGAGGCAACCGCTCAAGTAAAGATCTGGAAACAGAAAAGCACAGAGTGAATTCAAGAAAAAGCACCCCACGGTCTAGTGTGTCTAGAGCCTAAGTCAAGGTTCAGAAACTGTGCTGGCCGGACCGCCAGGGTGCAGTGCAGCGGTGAAGAGAAGTCGTGGTGGGTAGAGTGTTAGTTCAGGTTCTCCAAGGAACAGGCGCTTAGATGGGCAGACATTCAAAAACTGTGTTGAACATTAAGTTGTTCTTAATGTTTTCTTTAAAAGAAACACTCATGAAGCGTAACAGGAACAGAGCAACGGTAGATAGGGAGGGCCTTCAGGACGGGGTATAAGCACGGCAGCTATAAAAGGAAAGGGGGGCAGAAGGAGGAGTGGGTAGGAAGCATCTCAGACGGCCGCACAGCCCTGAGACAGCTTCAGCCAGGCCAGTGGGGAAACTATTGAGGCAAAGTTGCCCATTCGAAGGGTCCACACCCACATGATCGGCTTGCAGGATATCACAAATGTTGCCACTCATTGACTGAGAGCAGCCTGAGGGATGTGTACACTCAGCATGAATCCGGTGGTGGGTCCAGAGGGGTAGCAGCTAGGATTGTCAGTCACCTTGGCTCCCGACACAAGAGATCTGAGTGATGAATTTCTCGGTTACCACAGTAGGTCAGCATCACTGATTTGACCCCCAGTTAAAGAGGAACCACGTCTAACAATTCCCCATTAAGGATGATGTTTGTCATTGTGTTTACTAGGTATCCTTTTTTCGTTAAGGAAATTCCCTCTTCTGGCTTGCTAAAAGCTTTTCTTTTCCTTTTTAAAAACGATGATTTTTTTTTTGCAATATTAATTGAAATTATTATGTGGTTTTTATCCTCTAAGCTATTAAGATGGTGATTTATGGTTAGAAATTTTCTGATGTAAATTCTACCCTTATATTCCAGAAATGAACTTAAATTGAGCATGAGGTTATATTTTTTATTTTGTGCTATATTTGGCTTGCTAATACTGTGTTTAAGATTTTTCTACATATGTTTGTGAGTGAGATTGGACTGTAATTTCTTTTTCTTAAAAAGTCTTTTTCTGTTTTTTAAAATCAAGGTACATTGGCCTCATAGAATAATTGGGGAATAATTCTTCATTTTATATCTCTAGAAAATGTTGAATATATTTGTAAAACATCTTTTTTTTTTTTCAACTGATAGAACTCACCTGTAAAACTATCTGAGCTTGATGTTTACTTTGTAGGAAGAGTTTTAACTCCAGGATCAAATTCTTTAATGATTATCGGAGACCATTCAGGCTTTCCATTTCTTCAGGAATAAATTTGGCAAGTTCATTTTTTCCAGCAAATTTATTTTGACTATTGCCAAATATATTTTCATTAACTTTTCTTCATATTTAATTAAAGAAAAATCACCTGTGATATCTTTAGATGTTATCTTTTTTGTACTAATTTTGCATATTTATACCATTTTTCTTTTTTTCTTGATCTGTTTGTCTATTTCGTGATCCTCTATTGTTCTTTGTTTTTATATATGAATTTCTGCTCTTAAATCTATTATTTTCCTCTTTTTACTGTCTTATAATTTATTCTATCATTTTTTTCTCTAACTTCTTAAGTTAGGTGTTTAATTTTTAGCCTTCTTTGCTTTTCTAAGATAGGCTTTAAAGTGAAGCTTCCTTGACTTTTCTTTTGCTGTTCTCCCCAATTACTGATATGTAGTATCTTAAATATTACTAAATTATAATAATTCATTTTTTGTGATTTTTTGAGTTATTTAATAACTTAGGAGTTATTTAAATATTTTTAAATTATTAAGCATGCTGGGATTTTTTTTTTAATTTATCCTTTTGTTAACTTATAACAAACAGAGGAGGCTCTGATCTGTATGATTCTGGTTCTTTAAAATTTATTGACACTTGCTTTACAGTCTGTTATATGATCTATATCTGTACATGTTCCATGTGTAATACAGTTGGTTAATTGCTGAGTGAAGTATTCTATACACGTGTGTGAAAGCAAACATTAGTGTTTTTGCATGGGGATTGCAGATGAATATACAGTCTGATGATAATGAGAGGTCTGATATCTGTAAAATTGGGCCCTTTAAACGTATTGCAGTGTAAGAACAAGCAGTAGTTTCTAATCTCCGGGCCTAAACTTCTCTCTGGTTAAGGAGACCTTTATTTTTATCATCCATATATATTTATATATCTGTATTTTCTCAATTAGTGGGTAGTAAAAATAACTACTACTTTGCAATTTTTTAAACTTGAATGAGTGTCCCTCATAATAGAAAAGTTTGGAAACTACTCCTGTGTGTATATGCTTTCTAAAGAGATACTGATTTCTCTAGAACACTTATACAATGCTTCAGAAGTAATTAGCTCAGTTGTGCATGCCATGTGCACCATCAAACGTGCCTCCTGCCCGTTAACTCTAAATCCACTCAAAACTGACCACACAGTCAAAGGTGGGCCCAATGGACAGGTTCCAAGCACATTGAGGGGAGGCCAGTCTGCCTGAGAGTTCTGTCAAAACTGCATCTCGGAAACTAAACTCAGATTGCTTTCATTTAAGAGGTCAGAATTGATTCAAACCCACATCTTTAAGAGCCGTTAGTTAGGGCAATTTTTCCATCCTCAGTCTCCATCATTTGTCTTCATGAATTCAAAGCCGTTTTGACATCTCCTTGACTCAATCCTACATTATAAATAAAGGTGATACATTCATGCAGAGGAACTATAACAAAGGAGGGACTTTCCTACAAGATCTTTGAGAAAAAAAAAAAAGAATATTTGCATAAACCATTTTTAGCCAGAGTCTTTGTTCTATGTTTTTCCTTTCTGAATGCTTTGTTACACTCCCTTGCAATCCCCCTCCTTGTCCGTGGACCCCAACTAGTCAAGGACCAAAGCCTTGACAATGCTTCACTTTGGAATCTTCCTGGCCCTGCCCTAATCATCGTGCCTGAATGATCACACTTACTGACCAGTCTCCCTGCTTCTGTTTTTCTCCACTCCTAAACCCTCAGACACATTGATCTTCCCAGAATATCACTGTGATCTTTTCCCTCAAATTTTCCTAGCAACTACCAAGTAAATGTCACAAGTGTTAGTCTGGAGGTTAAAGCTATTCTATGCCTTTTTCATTGCTGATTCTCGGCTAAGCCAATAAACCTGTCTGACATCTCTGACTTCAATACTGCTGTCTTAGATATTTAACTCACCTTCTGGTTTCTAATTAGACCTCACCCAAGATCTAATTTTACCTATAAATTCTGCTGCCTTTTGCGAAGGGGCACCTCCCTCCCCTGGACCACAGCATCTCTGAGCTTGCACGCTCCACATGCCATTACACACACTGTGCAGCTAGAGGTGATTTTCCTCCCTCCACCTCCCAACGCTGGGTCCTTCAGGGCAGGACTCGGCCCCAGTATGTCCACAGCCTCTGTTAACATTTCTTACAATAGTGAATTTTTAGTAGGTATTTATTTAATTGGTTAGTTGAAAACCACAATCCCATGCCATCAGTCTCTCTTCACACTAAATATACCCATGTAGTGTATGACTCAGTAACCATTTTGAGCATCAGTTGTCCTTTAGATATAGAGGTTAGTTCTAAGGATGTTGCAATCAAGAGACACAGTCTGTTCTCTCAAGATCACTTTCTTGGCTGATTTTGCTGTGAATTAGGAAATGGCCATATTCTTTTGACTTGCCCAAACAGCCCAGCATTAGTTTTTGAAATCAAATCTATTTTGAGTAATTTTTTAATTCTCTTTTCTCTTCAGCATTAGACACACAGCTCTTTTTAATGCCACCTTTCCTTACCTGTTAAACAGATACTTACAAGCACATGGACTTAAACAAGTTATTTAATGTCTCTGAGCCTCAGTTTCCTAAAATTTGAAATGGAAATAATAATACCTGTGGCCAAAGATTAATGCTATGAGGAATGTACCCAGATGTCACGTGGGGTCTCTCTGCCCCTTAAAATCAAGATTTTGTGGATTATTATTAATAGATGGTACAATGAATTAAAATACTGATCATTGTGGAAGCCCCAAACCCTCTCCAAGAGTTCTCAAAATTCCCAGAGAACTTAATTTTCGTGCCCACCGTGGTACTGATTTTCTTCTAAATGTTTTGTTTCTGCCAAAATATTTTGCTTGAATTTTGCTTTTTTGTGGCTGTTCCTTCATATCTGCTATTTTCCCAACTAAGGAAGCAGGAACTTCACCTGAAACTCCTCCTTCAAAGCAACCTGAGTATAGGTCTGTGTTTGTAGTAGAGTGTTCACGATTTATGCAATACTAAGGAAATCACACCATTCAATATTCCTATTGTCCCTAAGAGGCTGGGCTGCCCCTATGAGTTTTTGCTTCCTACTATTGCCTGTGATTAGGTTCTTGTCTTGTTGCAAAAAAGAATTCAGAGACAAGATGCAGAAAGTAAAGTAAGGATTTATTAAGGGATAGACAGTATATTCTCAAGGGGAGAGCAGGCAGACTCAGGTGAGCAGCTGCCCTGAGTTTCTTTGGCAAGTTGGTTACATACAGTGTAAAAACGAATGGGCAGAAGATTCACTAGGGAGGGAAGGGTTGTATTCCCTGATTTTCATCCCAACTCCACCTCCCAAAGGGAGGAGGGATTTTTGTCCTTATTTAGTCTGGATCAGAAGTGTCATGGCATCAGTGCATGATGGGTACCTCTAATCTGCAAGGCTAATTTTATTGAAATGAGGGCATAATGAGCAAAATTTACATTCAGACACTAGAGATTCCTGCCTTTTTCCCCACCTTTCTTTGTTGATCTCCAGGCCACTTGTCACTCCAAAATCTGTGATTGCTTATCAGCTCAGAGGTTTCTGCTTCTCTTTGCCTGTCCAGGGACCCCTGTTGTTTACATGATGTAGGGTTTCCTGCACTTGACCCCATGCCCCTCCTTTTTGCCCAATTCCTGCCATTTGGCCTGTGTCCCCCTTTCTCTGCTCATATCTAGCTCTCTGCCTGCTCTACCACTACAACTTTTCCAGCTCTTCTCTATCTTTATTACCTTCCCTCTTTTTCCTTTTCACATGCTCACAGGAAAAAAGAACACTAACTTCCCTGTGTTTTCGTACACAGGGCAGCCTAATTACATATTACAACTGCTTAAGTTCCCACCAACACTGAGTCTATAAGGTCTCACCTTCAGCCTTAGAGAACTTTTAAGAAAAGGCAGTTTTCTCCTGGTTTGGATTTGGATGCCAAAGAAGATAACTAAATGCCAAATCAAGTAAGCTTAAAATAATAAGCTTAAAATATCTGTTACCCTAATGTTGTCATTGCTTCTACTGTTACGAGAAATATTAGTATTAAAATCACTACAACTCGATCTGTTACTCAGACAAAGCCTCATGCCAAGATATCCAGGAAAGCTTAGTTCCAATGAAACCTTTCAGAGTTATGCAGGAAAGGCTGTATCTCACGAAATGCCAAGAGTTCACTAGATCAGACAAGATTGTCAGGGCCAAAGGGAAGTAAAAATCTCACTATTTTTCTTAAGAATTTTCCTGCCCTCCTTGTCATGGGTAATGGGTTGTTTTGATGGGGGCAGGTTTTCTTTCCTGAATGGGACATGCTAACATAAGGAAAACCAAATTGCTGGAGTCAAGGGAAGGTCAATTTTAGAAGAACTTTGGCCAAAACGGGAAATAAAGAGATCGGTGAGCTGGCGGAGAATAGGAACCTTGAAGGGGAAGAGCATAGAAGTCTAAAAGGTAACTCCATTAACTTTCTATAGTATGATTTGGATATGAAGCCTCTTTCCTGTCTCATCTCTTTCTCATTAAATTATTATGAAGCTAGGTCTGTTTCAGACATGTGTCAAAGGACAGAACACAGTCTTAGGGAGATCAAAGGGTGAAAACTGGGGTCGTATGGGCAGTGGGTGACACTCAGGGGACAGATTTTTCTTATCAGAAGCTAAAGTCATAAGATTGAATCTTAATTTAATAAAATATTTCTCAAGGAAACTAAAATAATTTAGCCCAAGTCCACCAAGCTCTGGTGAACAAATCCAGAGGAATGGATCATTCTGTGTCCCTTGGATGCTGTTGATTTAATGACTTGCAGGATTATACCACAGAGACAGAGGCAGGATTCCAACTGAATGGGTCTGATTCCCCAACCCAGCCCCTTCCATCTCACCCCAGCAAGGGCACAGGTAGCAGAGCTGACCTTCTGTGGTGAAAATCTGAGTACTGGGTGCCTATTTGAAAGTAAGTGGAGGACCCCCTCTGGTTTCTCATCTCAGATCTGCTTCTGTTCAAGCCCTTCCAAGATCCAGGATCCTACCCCAAGAATGCATGAAAGACAAGATTGGAGTTGGGAAAAAAATCTACCTTTAAGGTTTAGTTCATAAAGCAATTTCATACCCAACTCCATCATTGCAATAACCTTGGGAGGTAAATAAGACATATTTCATTCTTGTGCTATAGGCAAGGAGACAAGAAACTAAGTCTCAGGAAGGTTATGAATCTTTATTTCTTTCTTTGATGAATCTTATCTTTATTTAAGGAATGTAGCATGACATAATTCCTAAGATCATGTAGTAGCCTCAGGACTTAAACATAGGACCATGTTTTTAAGTCTCTAAACATCTTACTCCCAAGATGTAGCCTCCACTTGTGTTCTTTTATCCTGATGTCTTAGTTGAATAACCTCTCACAATCAGGGCTGCCATGTCAGTCTATACACGTTGTGCACTGCACAACTCTGAGGGATGTATTCATGGTGCATGAATCTGAATGGCACATCCTCGATTTATGATGCACAGCATGGAGAACCTTTTGCAATGCAAAATCTGAGATGGCTTTGAGAAAGGAAAGTGTAATCATCACAAAAAAGTCATTCTCATAACATGTACAAGAGTGTATGAAAGCTGTATTGGCCATAGGGCAAAGAGGCATTTCCAACTAGTTTTTACACAGGACCCAATCCCCTTGTAAGAATTCAGCCCTTGACATTAGATAAGTATTGTTTGGGTTATCACATGTCATGGAGAGAGAGTTTGCTTCAACTTATATCAACAGTCCACTATATCCTCTTTCTGATTTATTTGAATACACATTTATTGAGTGCCAGGTAATGAATTAGAGACTCCAGAAATGTGTCACAATCTTTGCCTTTAAGGAGAGTAGAATTTCACTGAGGAGAAAACACATACGATAATTTTTAAAATAACAAACTAAGCAACCAACCTAATGCAAGGTAGCTTTCTTCTCTCCTTTCTTTCTCCTTTTGTTTGGTGCTCAGGAGAAGCCATGTGTGGAAGTCAGCCAACTGAGAAGAGGAGATGGCTGAAGAAGGTGGGAGGCTGGAGACATAACTCCAATGGCCTCCATTTATGGAAGGTGGGGCTTCAGTGCAAATAGGACTTCCCCAATTTGGAGCAGAACCCCTTACTTCACTGGAGTTGGAAAGCAAGGATAACATCAATTTTATGAACTTTCTAGGAGAATACCCCCCCATGGTATACTGGAGGGCTGGACAGGTAAAATGTGATCTGTGACAAAAGTGAGCCTGTAGTTGCGTATGTATCCAATTTTCACAGCATTTAGAAATGTGTGTCATCAGGTCAAGCACTGAATTGAAACTGGAAGCCAGAGTCAAGAAAGAGTGAAGTCAACGTGTCTAGATTCCACAGTCATCTTTCCCTGTGGTCTGGTTTCTCCATGGAAAAGAGAATAAAAGAGTGAGCTGTAAAACCACAACTTCGGGCTGAAGGAGGGGTGGGCGGGTGGATGAGGAGCAAAATGGGAAGAGAAGGCGCTGCTGGTCATGCTGAGAACTTGTCAGATGCCCTGAAAGAGACACACTTCAGCTTCAGTGGAGGAGATGCCACCAGGCACAGCTTCTCAAGGAGGGATGTGAAGGATCCAGTGACACTTCAGTATCCCCGGAATACTCTGCCTCAGCAGGTGGTTTAATATGGACCATCCGGGCTGAATGAAGAACAAGAGAATAGAAGTTAAACTAAGGTGCTTAAAAATTGCAAACATTAAACTGTTAGTAGTAAAGATGAATATTCACGAAAGATCAGGAGAGGACTAAAGGAACTATCTTTCAGAAGGATTGTAAGATGCAGGACATTCACTAAGACACAGGAATGAGAAGAGAACCCCAAAGCAGAGCTTCTCACACTTTTGGTGCTTACCAACCAGGCATGGTGTTAAAATGCAGAAAAATTCAGATGCTGATTCAGTAGGTCTGAGTGGGCCTAGGGGTCTGCATTTCTAACAAGCTTCCTGGTAATGCTTAAGCATTTGTTCTTCAGGACACACTTTAAGAAATTTTGGCAGTACTGGCTTTGTCTTCAGATCTAAAGAGTCTGAAGGACATTTTAGATAAACTTTGAACAGTGGAAAGTCAGAAAAGTAGAAGACATGTTCAACTGGAAAGAGAAATCAGAAAATCAAAACTCACAGAAGGCAAGGTAGGGGTTCTGAACGCCCCATTTGGATGAAATGTGATTTACGGGTGACAAATTTAGTCTCATGGGAAAAAAAAATTACAGTGTGTGTGTGTGTAAGACAACTGTCTTATTCTTGGAAAGGAGAGAGGAGAACCAAATATGGCACATCTTAATAACACCTTTCAAAAGGAGAACCAGATTCTGAGATTCTGCTCTTATGATGAACTGCCAGGGTAAACCACAGTTCAACAGCTGCAAATGTGCTTGCCAGTTAGAGAGATAAAAATGTTTCTGAAAACAAAATTTCACATACACCCTCCTCTGAGGTTGGCATCATATCTTCCTGTGTATCTTGGGTGTAGCTTTTACGCGGGCAGAATTTAGATACTAGAAACCAAATGAGGTGATAAACAGAACCAGTTTGCAGAATAGTCAAAATAGCCCAGCAAGAATTGAAACCACACATGCCCAGAATCAGTCATTCACCAACCAAATACTAACACGCGTGAGCCGAAGGACAACGGGTGTTAGCTCAAGGGCTTAAAAAAAAAAAAAAACCTGATGCACAGTGGTCCGTGTGATGGTGTTCATTTTACCTTTGGCTTGTTCTAGAAACACACCCTACTTCTCCCACCCCACCCTTCCTCAGTGCCTTCACACAGTGGTTTCAGCATGAAGAAAATTTATAGTAATGGAGGAGGAGGGTGTCTGGGACTTACAACTCCAACCCGGGCACCCAGATACCTGAGTTCTAGAAGCATAAAGGTTAAGAGCATGACCTTTGGATCTAGATGGGTACAAATTTCAGCTTTGTCATTTATTCAGTGACCTCAGACTAGTTATTTAATTTCACTGCTCCTTCACCTATAAAATCGAACTATTAATAGAACATACACCCACAGGCTTGTAGGCAATGTTTAACAACTTACGACATGTAAAACACTCAGAATGGTGCACAGCATGGGATTAATGTTTGATGTTTATTATTATTGCAACTAACTCCATGACTATCTCAGGGACTATGGAAAAGTTATTTAATTATTTCAATTATTAAGAGAGTTTGAACACAATGTCGACTAAGATCCTTTCCCTAACTAAAATTCTATGATTCTGTGGTCACTTTGGCCAATAAATTAGAGATATCCCAAGGCAGCTGGGCAAATAATTATTTGTTAGGTCTTTCTAGAACATCTGATGAAGCATTCAAGACCTGTGTTGATGGGGCAAGCCTTCCCTTCCACCTTCTGTTCCCCGCTCCTCAATGCACCAGACGCTCTAGGTAGCTCTACTCACTAGCCCCGGGACATGCTTTCAGAGTCCCAGCACCATACCACTTACCTCATCTCCCTCATCTAGACTGCCTTCCCTGCTTCCTCCATACACCTGAATCCTCTCCATTCTTCAAACACTAACCCAGGTTCCACCTTCTTTATAAGATTTGCTGTGATCACTAAGCTTTTATATTGAAGAAGTCCTGTCTTCAATACAGAATTCATTGACCATTACCACAGTTTGCCTTTATTTTTCTGAAAAAAATTTCCATATTTCAGTCTTAACTCCTAACTAGATAATAATCTCCCTGAGGTCAGGCACAAGGACTTAACACCTCCTGGTGTTTCACTCAGGCTGAGCATTGTTCCAACACAAAGGTGTTCACTGTAAAACTCGGTGAATTGTTAAAACTTAACAGGGCCATGAGCTTAATATGGTAACTAACTTAATTTGATGATTAACTTAATGCTCATACTCCTCCTGCCAGCATCTCTTCCTGTCCCCCAAGGACATCCAACAAATTGAACTGATCTGCTTCCATCTAGCGGCAATTAAAATGCAGGTGGTTCCTGTGGCCAGAAAACAGCTCTGCGTAGATTGTGCCAGAAAAGACTTTCACTCAGTGGGTGCGAGTATGAAAGAAATCTTTGTGTCTTGTGGATTTCCTGCCCACAGAGATAGGGAGGTCAGCTTAGAGAAGGCTATGGGACCCCATCTACACAATCTAATGGAAGATAGGTCAAGAAAAAGGGAAGGGAAGGGAAGGGAAGGGAAAAGGAAAGGAAAGAAAAAAGAAAAGACGCTCCATTGACCCTATGTCCCTATCCAGTTACTCTCCGACTCTCTCATCTCCTTCGAGTCAAGCTTTACAAGGAGCTGATGTACATGTTCTGCCTGTACTTTCTCACCCCTACTGATTCCTCAGCCCCTGCCTGTTGGATGTCTGTGATGCCCTCAGTGCTGAAAACAATCTGCCCACTAATACCCTTGTTACACCCAGTGGAAACTTGCTGATTCTCCCAGCCATAACTGAAAGAGTTTCCACTTACTTCTTTCCTTAGGATCATGACCCCATACTCTCCTCATTTCACTTCTGCTTCTCTGGGACCCTCTTCTCCTTCTGCTCTTCCTTAGCTAACTTGTTTGATAGTGACCTTCCTCCGGTTCCCACCCTCTTTCCCACACCCTCTTCCATTCTCACCCTGGACACTCGCCCTACAGGATCATACCTGCTCCTGAGATAGTAGTTACCTCCTGTAATGTGAGAACCCCCAAGTCCGTGTCTTCTGCCCCAAAGTAGCCCCTTTGCTGCAGATAGAACCAATGGACGATGGATGAGCCACAGACAACACCTAATGTTTAACAGGCACAAAACTGAACCCATGATTGTCACCTCTAAAACATCTCATTCTTTTGTGTTCCCTTCTCAGTAAATGGTACACTATAGATAACCATCCACCAGTTCCCAGACCAGAGTCTTAGCAAATTAATAATCACATTCAGTTGATTCTACTACCAGTTATTGTATGAACTCATCCTCATTGCTATTTCTCTAGACCAGCATCATCAGCTTTAACCTAATAACTTCAAATGCCTCCAAAACAGTTCTTGGCCTCCAGACTCCCTCAACTCCTATGTTTGCACATGTTTACGCAGGGTGGTTCTAATAAGATGCGAATTTCAGCATAGTTCACCTGCTTCCACCCAGTTAGTAATACCCCAAAGACCTCAAGATTAAGTCCACACTTCTTTGCACAGCTTATAAATTACTTTATAATCGGCCTCTGTTGCTTCGTGTCTCCCCAGTTTTTCTTTTGCACTCTAAGCTGCAGCTCACGAAATTACTGAGAACTTCTCAATAACAATCTGTGGTTGGTAGGATGGTGGCTTGAACAAGAAACCAATCTCCCTCAGGGACCATCTTGCTTCATTTCCTCCCATGTTTGAAAAGGAGCCCAGTTGTCTAGCTGGCTAGCTAGTCTGTCACCAAAGGCTCACTTTCGTGGTTCTTTTGATTTATACTTTCCTTCCTAAAATTTCAAAGCAAGTCACTAAACCCTGAAACTGAGAAATGTTTTGCCAGCTTCATTTCTGCCAGGTGGGCCATGTATTTTCACATGTATGTGTTTCCCCAACTGAAGAAATCTGCAGTTCAAGACCAAACCAAAGAACCTGCCTCTTTAGGGGAAAAGGCAGGTAGAATTCATGCTTCCCACATTTCCCACATTTCTGAAGGTCAATGCTTATCGGAGCAGTAGTCATTTACTCTCCTGTGCTAGGTGCTGAGGGCCTGGGGTCTGGAATTATACCTTCTTCTTAGGGCCCAGGATTCATTCATTTTTCAATAAATGCTCATTGAATTGCATGTTCCCTGAATACTGTATTTAGCACTGCCCTCATGTTCATCCAGGACAAGAAGAAATATGCCATGATGCTTCCAATCCTCAAAGAAAATTCAGGAGCAATAAGAGAGAGCTGCCTTTACATAAACTGCCCCCTTTTAATAGGACATTACTTGTCCATTCATTCATTCAGCTCCACCAGCACTATAAAAAACTGATAGCTTTAAGGAAGGTTAATCAATTTTATCTGGAAACATTATTTGAATGAGACCCCACGTAAATAACTAGTAAGGCGTTAATGTGTCTCGCTATAACAGGAAGTATCTTACGGAGGGTAGAGATCGACATATGTAGAAACTTCTGCCTGATGAAACTCACCTTCTCTGAGACTTCTTGCCTAAAAATAGAAGAGAAAAGTGGCATCAGCAAAAGTAGACAATTTTAATGTTTTAACTTTAGAGAGAAAGGAGATTTCCCACTCTCAAAACTCTTTTTTTTTGAAGTGTATCATGTATTTGTTAGGGGGACCACATCTGTGTCCAGGGGGATTTGAGGTACTGGCTTAACGTTCTAATTCAGACAGGGGTAGATATTCATTCAGAACAGACCTATCAATGCAGATGCTTTTCAGAGGACCATTTCATCCTCTGTGCTGTGCATGAAGGCAGAAGTCTAGTCTGAACTGTCCAGTGATCAGGCTCGATGCACCTGTTCATGGGTTTATCCTGTCTCAACCCACCATCTCAGCCCACCTGCAGCTGCCTCCCTAAGAGACCCAGCTGCTAATACTGTAAGAATATGTACCACTGCGTCTCACATCACCTTCTCTGTGTGAATCCACCAGAGAAATTTCACTCAGGTCTCAGGGGTCGGAACTACATGTCTCATCTGATAAACATTGTGTTTTTATCTTACAATCCCAGTGAGTATCATTACTGGTCATGTGTCCTTCTTTGACTGACGGCAAAGAAACCCAGAGCCAGAACCGAGACCCTCTTCTATCTTGACTTTACCCCTGGCTCTGACTTTTTTTTTGTACCCTGAATTTGGCCTTCTTTTTCTTATTTTTAAACTAATTTTAATTTGCTATGTTGAATGCATTTTGTAAACTATCTTACATTCTCTTTTTGAAGAAAAAATAAAGGCAGAGTATAAATAATTAGATGAATGAACTGCAGAGTTAGGCTCTGGAGGAAATAAAAGCAAAAACAAATGCTTTTTGAGGAGGAAAAAAATTGCTAGGAGGTAATATATTTCAGTGGCTATAACATAGAGCTCCAGATCATCGAATTGGATCATCCAGGTCCCCTTTTGCCAACTGCAGTGTGTCTTTGAAGAGCTCCTTATTGTCCCTAAGCCACAATTTCTTTTTTTTTTTTAACATTTTTTATTGATTTATAATCATTTTACAATGTGTCAAATTCCAGTGTTCAGCACAATTTTTCAGTCATTCATGGACATATACACACTCATTGTCACATTTTTTTCTCTGTGAGTTATCATAACATTTTGTGTATATTTCCCTGTGCTATACAGTGTAATCTTGTTTATCTATTCTACAATTTTGAAATCCCAGGCTATCCCTTCCCACCCTCCACCCTCCGGTAACTACAAGTCTGTATTCTCTGTCTGTGAGTCTATTTCTGTCCTGTATTTACGCTTTGTTTTTGTTTGTTTTTGTTTTTGTTTTTGTTTTTTAGATTCCACATATGAGCGATCTCATATGGTATTTTTCTTTCTCTTTCTGCTAAGCCACAATTTCTTCATCTGTGAAAGGGGTATGATAATTATAGCTTCCTCCTTTAGTTGATAAAATAAAATGTATTCAGTGTACTTAGGCCAGGGCCTAGAGCATAGGCAGTGCTCAATTATTTTTTAAACTGTTAAAACGTTGCAAATTACTATTTCAAATATTTCCTCCAAAATTTAGACTGCTAGTGACATGGGCCAAAAGCACTTAAGAAGGGAGAATTCAATCTGAATTAATTTCAGATTCTGTTCATTTTCCAATGAATATATATATATATATATATTTTAGGAACAGTGAAATACATAACAACATGTAAGCAAGAATTTGTGCCTACTAAGATTCTTTTTCAAGAAAAGGGAACTAAAGGTAATGTTTCAGTTTTGTGCCCTGTGTGTTGGTTCGGGGTGGGAGGGCAATTCTTCTGGGGTGGGGAGGGGAATAAAGCCTCACTAATCTGAAAACCAGTGGCTTTAGGAGGCATATCTGGATGGGAGTCTGACCTCTGATTTTGGCCACTACAATATGGAATTTTAAAGGTTTGACCTCAGTTTCCGCATTTACAGAAGAGAGTCAGTGAGAATGACTAATCAGAGGATGATGATAATAATTGTTTCTAGACAAGCCCGTGCACAGGGATGGCGTGTTTTCTGGAGCCCACCCTGATTCCTTTCTTGGAAAAAAGGGAGCTAAAATCTATACAACAAGACAAGCAGGGCAGGGGCCAGAGTACAGGTTCAGAGGCTCCATCTGAGGGCAGACAGGACAGGCGCCAAGATTCTGGTCATTTCATTGGCTACTATGCTCTAAATATCCACTTGTCCCCTTTTTCCAGCTTTGTCAACCCCCAAAGCCTATAAAATTCTCAGATTGATGAATACTATTTACATGCAGATGTACTGGTTTTGACTTTTATTCTTGACAATGAATTAGCTACACTGCACTAGAAAAGTTCTGGGAGTTTAGCCTGGAAACCTACCCATTATTTCTCACGTCATCTCCATAGGGGAAATACTCTCCGTGTTTCAAAGAACTAACTTACCCCCAAAGTTTTTAGAAGGCAAAGTCACTTGAGAGCTGGAAATATCAGAAGATATTTCACAAACAAAGACTATTTCGTGTGAGATTAAAGATACCCTGACTGCCCTACAAAGTCAGTGAACTTTGGGGGCTTCTGTTCTCTCGTTCTCTTTGTTGGCATAACTGTAACTAGTCTAAACTGCCTGTTATCTGTTTCCTGTTCGCCCCACACTGATTCCCACAATAGGGGCATGCAGTTTTCAAGTTATCAGTTTGAGATCTTGTACAGAAATGACTCCAAGGTAAAAAATTTAAAAACAACTCCACTGCTTTTCTCACCACTTCTTATAAAACAGCCCAAGCCGGCACCCTCCCCTCCCTGCACCCCACCACTAAATACACATGACTTCAACTCTCTTCTTTTTACTCTCCTAACATGTATTAAAAGATTTGGAATTTGGGACTATCCTCCTTATTAAGGTGACTCACCGCCCCAAAGTCCTTAATGATTATTCAGATAACAGCTGGCTTATCCCAGAGGGCGGTGTTACTCCCTCACTTCTGCCACCGTCACCCAAGGTAGGAGGAAAGAAAGGATGATTGGGGTCAGGTCTCAATGGAAAAGATAACCAATAGTGGAAAGAAAATCCCATTCTTCTTTTGCCTTAGTGCAATACTTAAGGAAATATAAAATATTACAAGATGGTGGGATCCAATCCAATCTTAGCAGAAGTCCCAAGAGCGGGAACAGAGACATTTTAACTGCTCGGGGCTCTCACTTCACAGTTAAGGAAGTTCTTGCACATCAACAGCAACTCCCCACCCCCGCCTTTGTGTTTCTGGGTTGGTTATAAAGCTAATCTAGTACCCTTATTCTTGAATTTGGAAGGAAAGATCAGATCATAGCAGAAGACAATTAGGGATTGGTAGATACTATTCCTGCAGTTGTCAGTGAGAATGGGTGGTGGGGCAGCCTTTACAGACCATATTCATGGAACAGAATACAAACTAATTAATTTGATGGAAGTGAAATTAAAATGCCAATCAACTGACCCCATAGAGGTAACTCAGAGCAGTTGGTTAGCAGTTGTTTTGAGCTCATTTGACGACCCCTGAACTTGAAGCAGAGTTATCTTAAAAGCTGCCTAATGTCCATGAATGTCATCATCTTGAATGTTTCTGCCTGATGACTTTGGCCAAATGTGGCAGCACACACCCCGGGCCTGCCGCAGACTGTGGGCCTGTAACCAGAACGTTGGTCCCACTTGAGGATTTGGACACACTCAAGAGGGAGGGGAGGGGAGGGATGCTGTTCTCTGACGATGCTCCACCTGCTGTTCCAGGCAGCAGAGACTAGCTTCTGGGGGCCGCCGTCCTCAGTCCCTCTTCTCCTCCAGCCCAGAGTAGAGGGGAAGCATGACTATGTGGTGCATTTGGTTAAAGCTGTGACCTTGGTGAAGGTCTCACTGGGGAGAAAGTATGAGGATGTCCCCAAGGGACAATGCAACTGCTACATGCCAGGAGCCAGACAGGGCCTGACTCTTGACAAGGTTAGGTATTTGGGAGCAATACCTCGAAAACCTTATGGGACATTAGATTCACCTCCTAGTAGAACTGCACTGAAATCAAAAACATGTAGGCTCTTATAGGACAGAGATTATGCATCCTTTTTTGGTGTGAATTAACTAATAGCAAAAAACCATTACAATGTCTCATTTGTCTGTCAACACCCTAGCAAGGTGCCTTGAAGATAGCAGGCGTTTTAAAAGATTTGTTGGATACAAAGCAGTCAGCCAACTTATTTTAATGACAGCATGTACCGGGCTGCTTCACACCTCTCCAGGGACTGACGTCTACAGAACCTAGTGCTTGGCATTCCGCTTTACCTGAAGCTCTCATACTTAATTTCCTGTGGGTTTCTGTATTTTTTTCTGGTCTATATTTTTTTCCACTTTAAAGTTGTATTATTTTCATAGGAAGATAAACTCACATACCTTTTCTTTTTAATCTCCTTGCCAGCCAAATGATAAATACCAGCCCAGAGAATGCAGTCACCATGACTGCCACGGGAATGAAGAGGGGGTTATAGTCACCCACCTCGATGGCTGTGACATTCCTTTCCAATTCTGAAAGAGAAATCAGTAAGGCACATAGCGTGAGGCCACAAACATTACTTCCTTAATGCCATCTCATGATATTAGACCTTCCTCCTTACACCTCCTAATAGTAGCCAATTTGAGGCTGCTTGGTGGATGAGGACACTGGCGTGGGAAAGCCTACGAGGATGAGTGGAAGCAGAGGCTGAACCAGCTGTTAGAGCTCAATGCCTGCAGAATCTCAACCCTCAGATTTGTGATTCATGGAACTCCTGGGAGATGTACCTAAAATTTTCGGCAAGAAGTGGTTATCATTGTATTTAGCTCCATGGCCTTTTTCAATGGTTAGGATTCCGAAACACAGAGAAGGGCTGTAAAGTCTAATACAACTTCAGGAAAAATAGAAGCTAGTGATCTGAGCCAGATAACTTATCAATTAAAGCAAACTCCAAGTACTCTTACTCTGGAGCAGCTGTGCAAACATATGCATTCGTTGTTTACATGCCAACCATGATTATCTGCACTAATCCATCTTTCCAATGAGGTCGTCCTACCACTTCCCTCCACTTCCTTTACAAATAATTAAAAGGATGTACCTTTTGTGAATGTCAATTAAGTTCATTTGGGGACCTTTATTGAAAAAATGCTGATATGAAAAAAGCTATCTTCTGATACCAGCAATTGAAGAAACATGCTTTTGCATGTTGGCACAGGGTCTGACTGTCCCTTATTCTTGCTGTTACTTTGATGAACCTTTTCAAGGTGCTTCCACCCCCACCCACCCACCTAGATGTATAATGGAAAGGAGGTGCAAGATCCCAGAGGATCCAAATGGAGGGCACCTATGGGTTACATGAGGATGAGGAAATGGAATTGCCCCATACACCTGATAAACAATTGTCCCCTGGAGTCTCCATGCCACCTCCTCAATTCCTTACCCTGCTCCCTGGCTCTGGGCCACAGAGAGACCAGATTCTCTGATAGCCTCTACAGATCCTACCATTTAAAGGCTTGTCATTGGTACAGATTGCCGCAGGGGCAGACATGGGTAGCTGTTTTTTCCCATGCTAATTGAATGTGCATTAATTTAGCACCTATTGCCAGGCACTGTGTCAGGTGGAAGGCACACACAGATGAGGAAGACACAATCCTTCTTATGCACAGGTAGATTTGGAAGGCATCAGCTTAGGGCTAATTGAGAAGTGTCCACTACTTTAGAAATTAGATGGTCATTGGTGACTTTTGTAGAGATGTTTTAATAGACTAACAGGGAAGTGAGACTGTAGTGGAATAGAAAAATGGGTAAGAAATAAGTCAGTAGAGA